>NC_029781.3:874597-894669 GCF_000817695.3 Arachis duranensis | reverse complement strand
AATTGATGTAGGAATCCAAATAAAAGGGAAAAAAAAGTATAGGGACTCGATTAAAAATAAAATTTGATGCAAGGACTCAATTAAAAGAAAAAAAGCATAGGGACCTAATTTAAAATTTCGCGAAACTATATGGATCAACAGAGTAATTAAACCTATTTTTTCATTTAAAAATTTTGAAAAAAAATATAATTATAAAAAATTAACAAAAATAATATAAAAAAAATTGTATCTCTTATTAGTGTTTCTATGTTATGATAGACACAAAATATACTAATTCACAATATACTTGTCCATATCTGTTAAACACAATTTTATATTTCTGTATTTCTATTTTAATATCGCATCCTTGTAAACCAAAGCAACTAATAGAAGTTTCCTTTTTTGAAGATTCTGTATAACTATGGAGCAAGGAAGATGGCGCTATTTGGAGTAGGTCAGATAGGTTGCAGCCCAAATGAATTGGCCCAAAATAGCCCAGATGGTACAACATGTGTAGAAAGAATCAATTCAGCAAACCAAATATTCAACAATGGATTGAAATCCCTTGTTGATCAACTCAACAACCAACTACCCGATGCAAGATTCACCTACATCAACACTTATGGTGTCTTTCAAGATATTATAAGCAACCCTGCATCCTATGGTTTCAGAGTTACAAATGCAGGGTGTTGCGGGATAGGGAGGAACAATGGTCAAATTACATGTTTGCCCCTGCAACCAGCATGCAGGAACAGAAGGGAGTACGTGTTTTGGGATGCATTTCATCCAACAGATGCTGCTAACACAGTCATTGGTAGAAGGGCTTACAGCGCTCAATCTTCATCTGATGCTTACCCTATTGATATCAATCGCTTAGCCTCTCTCTGAGATTCACATCCTTTACAATGTTCTCTTCGATTTCTCTCCAAGTTTTAATTATTATTATGCCTTATGTATACTAGAGGAAACACCTCTTAAATTTTCTCTTTTTCTATACCGTAATTTATACTTATAATAATGTCTAAGTAGCCTTCACAAATACAAGTGTAATTTGTAATGAATTTTGGTAAAATTATTTGCTTACTGATTGAAACTTCTTGTGCCGGATCATGTTATAGTGGGATTTTCTTTTGGTTCGAACCATATCTCCCAACCGATAAACGAAGGACTAATCTGCACAATGCAGAATTCAAATTCTTGACACTGGTTTAAACGGACTAATAAGTTAAGCACTAGACTAATTCAACCTTTATTGTGCTCTACGAACTTTCAGATGAGTTGGCCCAATTTAACCAAATTTCTTTGTTAAAAATGAAAAATGCACATTCAACAAAGATGGCCACATCGGGTTGCACATTTAGAGAAGTTCAGAGATAATTTATTACACCATACCTAAATTTTAAAGAGGTATAATACACTCATTTTGACTAAATTGATTTTTGTAAGAAGTTGAAAAAATACAATTTAATTTTTTTTAATATATATAACAAGACAAAGTGTACATAGCTTATAGCTGAAGATTTGTAAAATAAATTTAATTTCCATTTGAAAATCACTAATTATTGTTTGCAGGAGAAAGCAACTAAAGAATAGTAGCTTTCGCTGCTGAATGTTTTGCGTGCTTCCAAACTACAAATATGTTTTTGTGTGTTCATACTTTATAGCACTTGTTTGGATTTCGTTTGAAATTCTAAATTTATGGTCTATACTTTATAAGAAAAAGCAATTATTCAACTAGAGAACATATAGTTTTTGTCGCAACAACTCCACTATGTTACCAACAGCATTTCTGCTAATATATGTCAACTTTTATTTATAATTATGTTTAATGAAAGTGTCTTTATGAATGTGTCTAATAAAAATATATTTTTTATAATTGTATTTAATAGAAGTGTCTTTATAGATATATTTTTTGGATTTATCTCTTTATATATGTGTTTAAAATATAATAACTAATCATTGTTGGTAATAAATTGGCAGATAATATGTTGGTACCCTATACTTTTCCTTGTCACAAATAATATGGAGCGGGAATCAATCTTGGAATACAATTTAATAAAAAAAAATGAAAACCGAATGAATCATGAATCATATGACATAAATTTTTCGAGTACAAAAATTTCAATACAAGTGCATACTTTTGGTACACAAGAAAAATGTGATATAAAACAATAGGTCATGGATGAAAGGTTTTTTTTCCCCTTTGGTTAATGATGTAAGGTTTAATTTGTGTAGAATTTCAGAAACGGTATTGAATGATGTAATAATAATAGTTTTAAGTTTTTTTTTCCCCCTTAATGAAGGGATTGGCAACAAGAATCGTTAGGGGTAAAGATAACCTTTTGAGACAAGCTGTTCTCTGATTAGATTATCGTACAAATAGAGGAACAATATAGAAATTAAAGAATTTAATTAATTATAAAAATTAAAAGTGACGTTAAAATTTAAATAAAAAAGGATTTAATATAAATTTAATAAAATTATAAAGGTTGATAGAATAATTAAATTTAATAAGTAATTATATATTTGCCTTTTTTTTTGCATTATTAGTTGTGAATAAAAATCAGAATTTTAAAATTAACAATTCTAAATAAATTAAATATTTAAAGATCAAATGCTAATTTCAATGTGCAAATATATTTCCAGAAAATATGAGAAATCAGATCAGGATTGAGCGAGTAGTTCATTGCAGAAATTGAGGGAAAGAAAGATGATAGAAATTGAGTTTGTGGAGGAATAATAGCAAATTTGAAAAATGCATGCCTTTTGAAAAAAAAATTTCTAACAAAAAATATAATTTTATTTTTTAATTTTTTTATTATTTTTGTTAATTTTTTATAATTATATTTTTTATTATTATATTTTTTTTCTTAAATTTTTTGAATGAAAATAAATTAGATTTTTATAATTTGTTCAACTTTATTACCGAAAAAAAAATAAAAATACTAAATTTTGTATCTCTGTCATTTATATTTTGTTCTTATATTAGTGTCTTATCTTATACTGTTATAAAAAATAAACGTAGGCTTATAATTCAATCATAGTGGTTATATAATTCGGATATCAAAACTACTATATAATTAATACATAACCGATAAAAAATCTTTTGCCTTGTCCAAAGTATAATTCGTAGCATCTAAAAAATACAAATGATCATTGAAAAGTGAACGAGGTATACAAAAAGGCCTATTCTCCACGCAAAAACAGTAAGTATTATTCAGTATTCACTTCCTAACTAGATGTAGATATTCAAACTATAATTTGAGCATAGAAAAAAAAAAAAAAACTAGATGTATATATTAGAACCAGAAAACGCAAAGAACCGAGTAAATATATACACACGCACACAAATATTATTAATTAATCAAAGTGTGATAACTTGCCAAACCTGCTGCATGTGTCTTCGTACGTCTGTCATTATTGTTGTTGAAATAACACACATCTTGCAAATTAAACAAATGATTAACTAATTCCTGCAATCCAGTGCTGAAAAGTCAAAACTGCCACCCCACTACCCATCTATGAGGTATGAACTTTGCAATAATTTAATTTTTGCATGCTATTATTGAATAATCAAAATTTTAATTTCTTTGCAACTTTTTTTCCACGTTGAGATAAATTAAAGCTAATTCAAGGAAGATCAGAGAGGATGCATATATATAATGTAGAAATTCAGGTGAAGTCGACTTCACGTAAAGTTGATAGAATAAAAAATTAATCAAATAAGTCAAATCATCTAACAACTCTCACCTATCAACTTTACATAAAGTCAATTGTATTTAAGTTTTCACCTGTATACAAAAAAAAGTCAGAACTTGTCTTATCTAACATTTATTAATTGTCACAACAATTAATGATGCTCAATAAAACAAGTTGACTGTTTTTAGCTGATTTTCTTTGGTTACCAAATATTTCCGACAGAAATATATATACACTTATAGTAGTAGTAGTATAAATAATACATAAGTTTTAGCTCCTCTATCCTCATTAATATTAGCGTCTTCATAGATCAGAGAATAACAGAAGAGATAGATGGTTTGCATGAAGACATGGTTGGTTGTGACAACTCATGTTGTTTCTGTTATTGTTGTGTTGGTGAATGGGAAATCCCAAGTGCCAGGGTTATATATATTTGGAGACTCATTAGCAGACAATGGAAACAACAATAATCTTCCAACAAATGCTAAAGCAAATTACACACCATATGGCATCGACTTCCCAAATAGAAACCCAACTGGAAGATTCACAAATGGTCTTACCTCAATTGATATAATGGGTAATGCTATTTCTCTCATCCTTCTTTTTAATTTTAAAGGGTATGTTAATGTTTCATATGCATGTTGTAATCTTTTATTTTTTATTATATATGGTAGAAAATATTCTTTTGTGTGCCAATAATTTAGATCAAATAAGAAAGAGGTATAAAATTGAAAGCGTTTTTAAATATTAGAGATAAAAAAATATGTATTAGGAATAAATTTAAAACCACTTCAATATTTAGGATAAGAATAAAAGAAAATTCTAGAAGCTAGCTAATATTTTTAGTGAAAAAAATAGAAAATTGACTAATATTATCTCAAATAAGATAATTATAAAAAATATCAATAATTTAATATTTTTAAAATAATGTTTTTTTAGCTTTTATCTTCTTTTATACGTAATTGTTAAAATATATTTTAGAATTAACAAATACTATATAATTCTTTGAAATATATTGATACATAATTTTTTGAACAATTATGTTACGTATACACTAAAATCAATCACTAATATAAAATATATGTTAGAATATAAATACACATTAAAAATAAATTAAATTATACATATATTTATACATAATACATTAGTGACTGATTTTACTGTCTAATAATTTTAATGTCTAATAATTTTAATGTATAATAATATGTTTATTTCCTAAAATATATCCTAAGAGTGATTTTCTTTGCTAAAGCACTTAAAGCGTTAAATGATAATCAAAATGATATTTATATATTAAAATTAATTACGAAATTAGTCTATATATATAATGTATGTATAATTTAATTTATTTTTAATATATATTATATATTTTAATATATATTCTGCTATAATAACTGATTTTGATAGATTTAAATATACACCTAATTCACTTCTTGCTTATTACACAAATGATTATTGTGCATTGCATTTCATTTTAATTCAAAATCTTCGATAAGCTTTGTCTTTTAGAAAAAAAGTCAACTAGATCAGATGCAATGGCATGTATAACAGTTTATACGTGGTAGAAATTCATGAGCATTTATCTTGATGAGAAGTTAATAATTAAATTTATTAAATTATTTAACAATTTTTAATTATCAATTTTATATAAAAAAAGTTATTACACGTGAATTTCTACTTTGCACGTAATCTTTTGTCACATACACAGACATCATCATTCATCATCATCATGGTATAGCTTTTTAAAACAAATAAAGCCCCCATAGGCCCATAAAATCGAGGTTTATTTGGTCCTACAATAATAACTATATATTATATAATATTTACCGTAAATAATAATACAAAAAATTTAGGAGCTAGCAATTTTATTAAATTTTTACTTGTATGTAATAATTAGTAAAAAAAAATGAATAATTTCACACCATTGAATAGAATTTTATACCATTAAAAATATCATTAATGACTATTTAATAGTTACAAATTACAAAACTTACTAGTCTCTAACATTTCTCGTAACAATAATGCAGCCTGCCATCTGGGATTTAAGGATTTCATCCCACCCTTTGCAAACACAAGTGGTTATGACATTTTTAAAGGCGTCAACTATGCATCCGGTGCTGCTGGAATTCGTTTTGAGAGCGGCAGGCAACTGGTTCGTTCCTACACGCTAGGCCAGCAATTTTTGTGATTGTTAGCCATTAATTAGCCATCAATGATGATTTGATGGTGTGAGATTAGTGTGAGATTTCATCCAATGGCTCATCTTCCTCTGCTGGTTACATGCTGATCAAAATTCAATAAAACTGCTGGCCTCCTAAACTTTTCCTTCCAAATATAATCATATTTGACTTCAATTTTGGTGTTATTATAATAATATACATATATTTATATAAAATTAGAATAAGTATTATTGAATGAAAGTGATGCAGGGAAGCGTTATCAGCTTGGGAGAACAGATAAGAAACCACAAAATCATTGTATCGAGAATAACTGAAAGATTGGGAAGTTATGAGAGATCATTGGAATACCTTCGTAGGTGTTTGTATTACGTGAATATTGGAAGCAATGATTACATAAACAATTACTTTCTTCCTAACTCATCTACCAGCGCCACATATACTCCTCAGCAATATGCCCAAGTTCTTGTTCGTCAGTTATCTCTCTATGTAAAGGTATATATCTATCTCACTATCTTTTTTATTCAAATGTAGTAATAATAATACATTAATACTATATTTCAAAATTTAATAGCATTAAATATGCATATATTTTATTTTTTCTCTTATAAAATCTGTGTGAGTAAATTATACTGAATTTATGTGAACGTGTGTAAAAAATAATAAAATATCAAAATTTACATGTTATATATATATACTATATATTTGCAAATAAAATAGTACATGTACATCATAATTATTTGCAACCCTAAGAAAAAGTTTTTGCTGGCTACAATAAAGTTGCCAAGCATTAAAGTAAATAAGGTGAAAATTCAGGTGAACTCAACTGCACTTTAATTTCTACCTTAAAGTAATTGATATTTACTAAAAAGATTAAAGCATTCAATTAATAGAGATCGACTATAATAAAAGATTTTTTAATTAAAAGTAATGTTATAAGGTCAATATAATTTATTATTTTCTGTCAATAATTAGTCACTTATTAGTAATATTAAAAAATATTGACTAAAAATATAATATTAGACTACTAATTAAAAATGTTAACTAATATAATTAAAATGATTGGTCCTTAATTAAACTTTTTGCTTTACTTAATTATTACGACTGAAAAGGTACGTACGTACCCATGCATAGAGAAAATGACATAAAATAAATTAAATTTTGGTAATTATTTATTAAGATAAATAAGCTAATAAATAATAGAGAAATGTTATTTGTACAATAAAATCAACTACCAATGTATTTGTGTATAAATACATGTGTGGTTTAATTTATTTTCAATGTGTATTTATATTTCAACATGTTTTTTATGTACTGGTAGCTGACTTTAGTAGCTGATTTTGGTGTACACATTCCAGGATCTGCATGATGCTGGAGCTAGAAAGGTTGTAATGGTTGGGCTGGGAGCTATAGGGTGTATTCCTCGTTTTATCAATACAACAACCGGATCATGTGATAATGACTTGAATGCTGCTGCTTTCCTCTTTAATGAAAACCTGAAAGGCCTTGTTGATAGATTCAACAACAAGTCTGATGGCTCCAAATTCACCTTTGTAAACAGCACTGTTGGCGACCTTACTGACCCTTCACTTGGTTTCATGGTCTTCACCTCCAGCTGCTGCCCGACTCGCGCAGACGGGCAGTGTGCTGAAGGTGGAGTGCCATGCAGCAACAGGAATAGGTACTTCTTCTGGGATGAATTCCATCCAACACAAGCAGTCAACACCTTAACTGCATTACAAACATATAATGGTACAACTCCAGGATTCACTGATCCAGTGAATATCCAAACCCTCGTTCACTCTTGAATGATTCATCGTCATACCTTATAGCTGAGCAGAGTTCCCTAATTACTTTAGATCAAATAAGTTCAGCCTGTTATAAGCATAGAGATTGAAGAAAAAGTGTGTTTTATATGTATATGTTAATCTCATACAACAATTGATATATATATATATAGAGAGAATTATAATTATAATAATCACTAATAATTCTATTAAATACATTTATTGCTAGTGACAAATCAAAAAATATTTAGTAATAAAGGCAAAAATAATTTAAAAAATTAACATAAATATATTTAAATATTTAAAATTTAAAAATATATTAATTAAATTTATAATAATTTAATTAACATGTTAAAAGTATTTTTTATTTTATTTATACCCATTAAATCATATTTTATTGATTATTTTTTATATAATATAAAAAAATTATAGCTAAATAATTACAAAATTATTAAAAATATAATTTTAATGGATTAACGTTGATTTTTTTTTCAAGTTCTTATAATTGTGAGAGAGAAACAAGAAAAAAATGTAAAAAAGATAAATTCAAATCTAATAATTTCGTATAATTTTCTTTATTATATATATATAGGACAAATACAAATATACAATTATATATACAATAGGACATTATATATTTTTATGTATATTTATTATTATATTATTTTTTTTATAATTCAGTGGGTAAATACTCCCACAACTTTGTATGTGGTTCCATCTCTACCTACTACACTAACTTTTTGCTATTCCAACTATATTTAACCTAATTCCAATCTAATCCACTAATATTATACTCTAATATATACAGCCTATTATATTAAGTAAACACATATATGAATATTTTTAGTGAGCTAACTATATTAATACTAGATTTTTTATTTACAGTTTCTTATTTTATATTTATTATATCTTTTTTAATTATTTATTTTACAACAAAATTGAACTTGTTTTTCTTTTTTGGACTCCAAATTATTCTTCTTCGCCGTCTTTATGAGCATCCAACTTCAGCAACTTATTTTCGTTACACACCCAAGTATAAGTGTAAGATTTACAAATGGCCGAAACCGGAAAATAAAGATAATACCTAAGGCCCATATAATAATATCCACCGCACTCTCAGACCAAAAATAAAACATATTGGGAAAACAAATGAATTCTTTTACTTTAGAGCAAAACCAAACACTGCTACATATAGGGGAGGGACGAGGTAGACATGTTACATGTGTACTCATGTACCATGACAAAAACTAACTCAGACTACAAAATATATATATAAAGATAAAATAATACAAAAAAAAAAGGAAAAGCACAACTACCAAGCTTGCTTTTGGTTAATTGGAATGATATGCATATATGGCAAACGAATTTTCATTATCCACCTTAACAAAACAGGATTTTAGAAACAAATTTAGAAGAGGAGTATTAGGAGGTCAACAAGTTTTGTAATTTATAGTCATTAATTAGTTATTATTGATATTTTTAATGGTGTAAGATTTCATTCAATAATGTGAAATTACTTATTTTTCTTTTGCTGGTTAAGTGCTGGTCTCCTAGACTTTCTCAATTTAAAATACTTATTAAGAGAATAAAATACAAAATTTAAAATTTTTAACATATATTAATACATTATTAAAAAACATATATTTTTATATTCAAGCTAATTGTATTAATATCCTAGTTGAGTGAAGGTAAAATAATGATGTGAAAGGAAGCAAGCAATGATAAAAGAGGTTATGGTGTCACAAAAACACAAATCACAAAATGTTTTAGCCCCAAAATTCTTAGATGCTCTGAATATTTTTATTCTGATGAGTTAATTATCTTATACGTTAGTATTATCAGCTTATCATTATTTTTAGTTTAAGTTTTAAAATATTAATAAATACAAAGAAATTTTCATATGATCCCACATAGCAGAGCATCTCACTGTTCACCACTAATAGACAATTGCAACTGTCCCCCTTTCTTTTTCTACTATTCACGTTCATTATTAGAACTAGTGCGGAGCTAGATGAAATATTAGAGGGGTTAAAAATATTTATATAATAAAATAATATTAAAATAAAATTTTAAAAAAGACTAAACTGAAATTTACATATAATTTATATGTAAAAAATTAAAATTAGAGGAGCATCGCCCCTTCTCGAGTATGTAGCTCCGCCCCTGATTACAACAGATTATATTCAATATTCTATCATTTTCTCTCCTTGTGGCAATGGCAATGTAGAACAGAGTATATTTAAGTAATTAAATGGACTCTGGATCAAAATCTGACGTTGGATTTAAGCTTAAGAAATATCTCTTCTAAGTCTCGATTGGAACTTTGATTCTATATAGTAATAATTAAAAGTTAACATCACATTAAAAATGCAACAAAAAACTGAAATATTAAAAGTATTATTCCTTAGCTTAACAGAGTATAATTAAGGAATAATACTTTTATTTGTAAATTGAATATTAGAGCACATGTTTCACTCAGTTCTCGTGGAGTCTATAGAAGAAATGAGAAAGTTAGGTAGCATTAGCATGCATGGTGCATGCATTATTGGATACTAGCTAGTGTGGGTCATATGATGTTGCAAACTTGTGATTCAGAAAAGGAGATCATAGATTCATATATAGCGTGCTATAGTGCCATGCTAGAACTTTTCAGACGAAAGCAAACAAATCTCATCAATTAATGGGCCATGTTTCACAGCTTAGCAAAATCTCTCTCACCTTTGTAAATTATTTCAATCATATCACTTCAATTATTATTTAAATTGGTCGAATAATTAACTCATTTATTTATTTAAATAAGTGTCAAAAATTTAAACTTAACTCAATTAAAATTTCAATCCACAATAAATTAGTTTTTGATTTGTGAAACACAAAGATACTCTGAACAAAAGAAAATTTACCTTTTTTTTTACACTATCCATCCATATGAAAGACAAATTAGATACCAAAAAGTTTAATTATTCTGTTGGTTTATAATTTTGTGAAATTTTTAATTAGATTTTTGTACTTTTGTTTTTTTTTAATTAAGTCCTTGCACCAATATTTTTTTAATTGGATCCTTACATTTTTTTTTATTTGAGTTTCTGCACTAATTTTTTTTAGTTTGGTTCCTATAAAATTAAGTCAATTACTGCTAAAAGAGACTTAATTGAAAAAAATTGGTGCAAGGATCCAATTTAAAGAAAAAAAAGTCTAGAGACTTAATTGAAAATTTTGTGAAACTATAAGAACCAATAGAATAATTAAACCATACCAAAATTACTTAATGGATTGTCTTTTTATTTTTTAAAAGAAAAATATTACCAATTCTTTTTTTTTTGGTGACTAATATTACCAATTCTTTAATATTACGTGAGAGGGATTACAAAAATGTAAAATAAAAAAAAACTGAAATTTATACCAAATGACTCCAATTCTGATCTCTTTATATATGTAAGTAGAAAGTATACATCCGTTGCTATATTATTACCCGATAAATTCATTTTGTTTTTTATAGAGACACAATAATTGAAACATAATGTTACTGAAATAATGAATCGATGTACGTTGTTACTAACTGTTAAATAAATAAATACCAAATATAAATATGTGTGGACTAAGAATCTCCGACATCAATATGTGGTCAAGCTAAAATTAAGTTTTAAGATTATAAAAATCTAATGATTATTAAATCGATAAAATTAAAGAACTAAAAATTTAATTAAAAGATAAATTAAATATCATAAAATAATATACTTGTATATAAATTATGTATTTTATTAATTTAAATTAATTAACTATTAGTAACTAAATTAATTTTACCAATTTAATAGATTTTTTTCATGAATTAAACCAGTTTAATAGTTAATTTAGTTGAACTGAACGATCTGATCCAATTATCATTATCATATGAAAAAGTTTAGGGACCAGCAACTTTATTAAAATTTGGCCAGTATTTAATCATAAAAAAATAAGTAATTCTACACTATTAGATGTCATCTCTCACCATTAAAAATACTTATGATAACTAATTAATGATTACATATTAGGGATGTGCATAAGCGTGTGAAACCGGGTTTGATGTGACACAGATCCGACTCGAAATATATACCGGACATATTTGTTAGACCCGAATCCAGCCCTAGACCCGATAAAACCTATACACTTTCGGGTCACGATTATATCGGGTAAAAACCGGGTGAAAATTGGATCGTTAACATTATATTATCTCAATACCTTCTTATAAGTTAGCATGTAAAAATATCCAAATTTGCAAGACTACAACCATTATTTGACATGGTAAAATTCATTTAGAAAAATATAACAAGAACCAACTCTTCTCTAAAATTAAAGCATAACCATAATCAATACTAATATTGTCTAATAACACCAAATATTTAAATCAATACAAATAACACAATATTATGCATTAGTCTAAAGTCTTATACATTTTAAACATAAAATATTAATTTATAGTCTTATATATAATGACTAATAACACAAAATATTAAGTTTTACAATACTTAAATTCCACATAATAATAACCATCATCAATCATTAATAACAAAAAATATTAATTGTGTATGATGACCGGGCCACCAGGCCGATTTCGGGTGACCCGAACTATGACTCGGATCCGACCCAAAATAATAATCAGGTCTATTTTTAAAACCCTTACTCAACCCTAAACTAATATAAAATCACACTAAATTAGCACCTAAACTATTTGAGACCGAACCAAATTTTCAAATCAGACCAGGCCATACACACCTCTGTTACATATCACAAATTCTGCTTACCCTAGCACTCTTCGTATACGATGTTGTTCAAGTTAATAACTCCCTGCCTTAAGTGGTCTGAGTTGAACTTATTATGGTGTTCTCTCTTTCCATAGATATTATGGTATAGTATTTATTATATTTCTCTCCTTTCAGAGCAATATCCCATCTACAATATATTTTTTTTATTTAATTTAATGTTCAACATATATTTATTTATGCATTTTTTATTTAATTTTTTTAGATATATAATATTTTAACATGGCATTATAAGTCTATGACAAATTCAAAATTCAATAAAAAGCCTGTTACATATTAATTTAGCCATTTATATATAATTATTCATATATACACTTTATTTTGCAAACATAATTTTTTACGGAAAAAAATAACATTAGTTGTCACTTTTAACATTTAGCTCTGCATTTAATGGTACCGACATAATTTATCGCTGGTCTCAGGGAAACAGACCAGTACAATAGACCACAAAACTTGTTAAGCTTTCTTTGGAACAAGAGGATAAGATGGTGGACTAGAGAGTGAGATATATAGGATCATAGGACATTGAAAAACCATATATATTAAAAGTAAAGATATCAATACTTTTATTTTTAGATTATACATAATGATAAAAATGGTACATTTTAAATTTAGTATTTCTCCGTTCTTCTAAATAACTATTTCACTACTAACAAATATTACCATATAGCTTGAATCATTTGGACATGGTGTGTTTCTCTGTTAGGCCCCACTACTCTATTAAGTATACAGATATCATAGGCGATATTATAATAATGGATACACACTTTTCTCATTGTGATCGGCTCGGCACTATCATGAACACCCCCTCTCCTATAAATACACATTTAATTTTGATATTGTGTGTAACTAAGAGACATGGCAATGGCATGTGAAAGGAAGAAGATCCTGTGGTTGGTTCTGCATCTTCTTATGGTGGTATTTGTGAAGGGAGCACCCCAAGTGCCATGCCTTTTCATCTTCGGTGACTCACTTTCTGATAGTGGAAACAACAACGATCTTGCAACCGTTGCCAAAGCCAATTTCAAACCATATGGCATTGACTTCCCTTTTGGCCCAACCGGAAGATTCACCAATGGCCTAACCACAATTGACATAATTGGTAACAATTACTAACACTTCTCCTCTTTAAACTTCAATTAGTAATAATCATTAACTAATTAATTAATTATTATTTCAGGTCAGCAACTGGGATTTGAGGAATTCATCCCACCCTTTGCGAACACAAGTGGCTCTGACATTCTTATAGGTGTTAACTATGCATCTGGTGCTGCTGGAATTCTTGTGGAGAGTGGCTCTCACACAGTAATTAATTTCTTTTCTTTTATTATTTCTTCAACTTTAAATTGATAAATAGTTTAGTAACTATATATACATTGGGTGGTAGGGTGCTGTGATCAGTCTAGGACTACAGATAGCACATCACAGAGTAATTGTTTCCAGAATCGCCAGCACACTGGGAAGTATGAACAAAGCTCAGGAATATCTTAGCAAATGCTTGTATTATGTGAACATTGGCAACAATGATTACATAAACAATTATTTCCTGTCACAATTGTACCCAACAAGCCAAATCTATACCCCTCATCAATATGCACAACTTCTCATTCAACACTTCGAACACAATTTACTGGTATTCATTCAAACCAACTCTACTTTAATTTATATGTTATGTTATATCTTATATGAAAAATTTTTCAAGTGTACCGATATTTCAGTGATTTTTAATCATTGATCTTAAATATAAAAAATATATATAATTAAGATCAATGGTTAAAAATGACTGAAAGTATACTTGAAAACTTTCCTATCTTATAATGCTCTGCTGATTAATTATTATTTTGTTTGGTGTAGGATCTGATTGATGTTGGAGCAAGAAAGTTGGTGATAGTTGGGTTGGGCCTTGTAGGTTGCATTCCAAATTCCATCAAAACTTTTGGAACAAACGGATCTTGTTATGAAGAGGGAAATGAAGCTGTATCCATTTTCAATAGCAAGCTAGTATCACTGGTGGATTCTCTCAATTTCAACCTCTCTCCTTATTCCAAATCCATCTTTATAAACTCTACAGCAGTTGCCAATGCAAATACCAATGCACCTGGTACGTAATATTATAACACGTATTCCTTTTTAAAAATGTTATTTATACATTAAAATCAATTACTAAAATCAGTCACCAATATATTTATGTATAAATATATGTATCTGTATTCCAATATATATTTTATACTAGTAGCTGATTTTAGTGACTGATTTTGATATACACTTAGCATAACTCATTTTTTTTATAAGATACTGTATGGATTCATGTATTGTACGTATATCTGTAGGCTTTACGGTTTCAACAGTTGGTTGCTGTGTTACGGGGTCGAGTGGAGAGTGTATTGAAAATGAAAAACCATGCTATAATAGGAAAGAGTACGTGTTTTGGGATGATTTTCATCCCACAGAAGCATGGAATCAAATAAATGCAATAAATGCATATGCTGCTACCAATCCATCATTCGTGCATCCTATGGATATCAAGCAACTCGTTGACCAACAAGTCAATATTATGCTACCGGAATTTCCACACCACTTCAAATCACACCTCACTACTACTAGTGCCCTTTAAAATTAAATAATAAAAAAATAAGTAAGGTACTATATGTGATCCGATGAATCCTTATTAGTGTTAATCGAGGAGAATAAATGGAGACGGGAGATTAGAGTAGCTTGTTTATTAGCTACTATCTCGTATAGGCGGTGTTTTTATATATAAATTAATAAATGTGAGAGAGTATGTACCTTTGCTTAGTGATTGAATAAAAACAACTATTAATCTATATATATACATGAATGAATTCATTTTAAAATAGATGAAATTTGTTTTTTTTTTATAAAAAAAAAAGGTTACGAATAATACTAAACTTATTATATAAGAATAATATTACCTGACCGACAAAATTTAGACGAACATTAAATATTAAATTTTAAATCATAAATTTTAATAATATAAAAATAAAATGTTAATCCAACATGTTAGTTAATATTAATAAGAATAATGTTAATGAAATAAATTTTTTTTTTCAACTAATTTTTTTAACGGTAATACTAGAAAAGTAAAAAAAAATAAACAGAATTTGTATTATTTAATATTCATTAATTATTACATAAATATAAATTTTGATTATTTTTGTCTAATTTTTTTAATTAAATATTGTATTTTTTTAAATTATTTTATTTATATTAAATTCTAAACTTTAAATTATATATTCTTAATCAAAATTCTAAACCTAAATATTAAAATTAGTTAATATTAGTTAATTTTTTTTTACTTTTTAATTCATAAAATAAAAAAGTATTAACACTTAATATATGTGTTCGTTTATATCTGTGTATGTTTTGTTTCACATATTTTTAATAAATATTTTATTATTTAATATATATTATATATTAATATTTTAATGACTAATTTTTATGTATAAATAATATGGTTATATATCAATTTAGTCGGTACACCATCTAACTATATCTATATATAATGAGTTTAATTTCAATTACTATTATAAAGATTAATTTTGCAGTTCAAAGATATGAATAAATTTTTAGTCGTCACAATATATTGTACAATAAATTTTACTAACTAATGAATCTATATAAGAAAGTCAGTAAATGCAAAAATTAATTTATAGTCATTTTTTATATTGTCATCGATAACTATTAGGATCAACTCTATTTTTATATTTTTTAGCTTATAAACGATCAGTTAATAACTTTTACAATTTTTACTTTTTGATTTTTGAAAATTTTTGTTGTTTCTTTTCATTCGTATGTGCTAAATAATAGCAGAAAAAATCAATAAAAAAATATGAGGAGTCAATGTATATTTTATACAAGGTGTATAATAAAGAATAAATTGAAATTAGAATTAAATTAGAGACAATTAATTAATTTTGAATAGCTTTTAATTAAAAATTTAAATTAAATTATGATACTCATTAATTATGGCGACTTTTTCTCTCACTTTCTCCTCGAAGTAAAAGTCGGGACAGTACCACCATTGTTACCAGCCATCGTCGAACATCGCGCCGACACTCTTCCGACTGGCGCCATCGTTCGTACAGGCCATCGTACGTAGGGAGGACGCACATATTGTGTGAGTCGAGCTCACGGCACCTAGAAATTAGGGATCATAATGTTTAATTTATATTATTAATACATATTGGGTCAAATAAACATTCCATTGTACATATTGTATAGATATCTCATTGTTTCCCTAGCGGAACTCAAAATCAATTAGTCATCTATTACGTTTCTCCTTTTTTACTGTTATTCCTGTCTAACTCTTAAAGTATTGTTTAATTGTCCCTCAAATATCTCATAATTTATCATAATCAAACAACCACGCATACCACATCTGCTAAATAAACTCACAATGAATAAACAAGTGGTGAAGATCTTTTTATTAATTTTGAGTAATACCCCAAATAGGTCCCCAAGAAATTTACCATCCGACAATTTTGTCCTCAACAAAATTTACTAAGATTTCGATCTTGAGGTTCTCAGATATCCACCAAATACGTCCCCAAAACCATTTGATCCGGTTAAAATGGTGACGTGTCAGGTTAACTGCGACATGTCACCTCCAGGACATTTTGGTCCCTATCCACGCTAGATAAAACGACGTCGTATTGGAACCAGGGGGCAAAACGACGTCGTTTCGAGGAGGACAAATTCATCCCCACTTAGACAGAGAATGCAAACGGCGCTATTTTTATGTGGGGGACCTATTTGCCTTATAATAGTATTTTAGGGGACCTATTTTACCTATAATTTGTGATGTTAAAAGAAGCTATATTTACTTCAACGCAAAACTTAAAAACACATTGACATTGGTCTGTTCATTTATCAAAATGGTAACATAAAGATGAGAAACCAAACATGTTAACCACACAAATATTTGGCTTCAATAGCAATACAAACCAAATCAAGTCAAAAGAAGGTTTATTTTCTTCAATATAAACTAAACGAAACCATTTTAAACAACATAAAGTCTTCTTCCTCCAACATAATAAAAGGTAGTAATATAACTAAGACAACAACTTTCACATTAATTCTTAGAAGCGTCATTTCTTGAAAGACTGGTTCAACCCTGGTGTTAGAATGAATTTGAACAATTTAGATACTATGCCACTGGTTTAAGATGATATTGCATCTGGGGAGTGTTAGTGCTGACGGTGAGAGAGAGGTCTGTGTGATTGTTGGAGGTGGGTAGGTTAATGTGAGAGAAAAGATGAAGGTTTTTATATGTTTTAATTAGGTTTACTTAATCAATTTTAAATTTTAAATTTAAAAAATTTAAAATTAATTATTAATATAAATTAATGTGATTTTGTTTAGTTTTTGGTTGATAACCTTTTAGTTCCATATTCTTTTCCTTATTAAAAAATATCTTTAAAAAAAAGACATTTTCTGTATCTTTATGAGAGTATCCCCTTAGAATTTTAAAGTGTAGATAAGGTTAATATTAAAAAATTTTAACCCACAAATAAAATAGGATAAAATTTAAAAATTTTTTTTAACTCTGATAATAAAATTAGAATACAATCCAAATCCTACTCTATTTTATTTATTACTAACCCTGTATGTGTCGCAGTTTAGTTTTTTAATATTATCTTTTTATATTTAATACTAGCTAAATTCATTATAATTCAATCGTAATCGTTATATAATTCGGATATTGAAACTATTTATAATTAATACATAACCGATAAAAAAATTTATATTCATTATTATAAAATATCATAACGAATAAACAGTTATAAAATATATTTAGCTTATAAAATAATATAAACAAAAAAAGAAGTATGATCCATCTCAGCTATTTTTAATTATTTGTAAAATTTCTAAGATATTATAACTTGATTGGCGGACTACAAAAGCTTTGGAGTTAAAGCAAACACTAACGTATTTATACATGTAGAAACTTTTTGTACATCATATATCAAAGAATATAATAATCTAATGATACATTTGAATTTTATGATGTGATCATCCTTCATGGATGAATTTATTGTATTAAATGTATACTAAAATTAATTATTAAATAAATTAATAAAATTTTGTTTTAGGTATATGAACTATATGAATTAAATAATATTATTAAGTTTTGTCATGTATTATATTTATAAAAAAAATGTTTATATGTTAACCACCTCATCAGGATAAAATATATAATAATAACAAAATAAGAATAAATCTATTTATGTCTGTTGTTTGAGTATTTTAAATATTATATTTGCCTTATTTTAATTTTCTTTCAAATGATTTCACCATGTTAACCACTCGTATCCTTCTAATTTTATTGACTCACTTCATTCATCCCATTTTTATTGTCATGTACTTATATTTATATGATCTATTTCATCCAATAGTTATTGTTTATTCCGGTCACACACTTCCATTCTTTTCTTACTTTAAAATTCCTAATGTTCCTATATTTTACTCCAATATTTTGTATCAAATGCTTTATTCCATGAACTTTATTTCTTAATTTTCATTACTTCTAAGACTTATTTTTCTCTTTATTTAGCCACTTTATTATACTTTTGTTGTCAATCAAAATTATAATGTCTTTTTCTTTGGCTGATAATTCCTCCAAAAAAATATTGCAGACTTGTAATAATAATTTCACCATCAGAATTTTCAATAACATTCTCTCTTATAAAATACTTTTTCATACCATAAAAATCTTGAAAGTAACCATGAACAACAAAATTATTATAGATAAAAATATATATATTTTACATACCCACCAATACCATATTCCATTAACTTTCTCCGTCCTTACTAATCTATATCCATCGTATTTCTTCTCTTTTATTACATTCCATTAATTTATAAGTGCATTAACATACTGCCAACGGTTATTAATAATATCAGATATTTTATTTTAAAAAATTTTCATATTTCTACTATGCTAGATAATTCAAATAATAACAAAAAATAATCTATACCACTTATTTGTATGGTTCTTTACCGTGTTGAGGAGGCTTCTTTAAAATTTGTGCAATGTTTCCATGGTACATTGATGAACCAGGGATGGGCCATGGTACGTTGAGAAGGCTTCTTTACAATTCGGCTCCTCCTTGGATGACAAAAGAACACAAACTTAGCGTTGTGTTGGCTGCTCATTTTAAAACTCTTTTCGAAAAACAAAGAAAATATAGATAATAATGAATTTGGTATTTTTGTTTAAGCAATGAAAGAAGGAGGCTACTCAAATAAAGACGTCTAAAACATCTTTTTTTTAAAGATATTTTTATATTGTGTTTTAGTTAGTTTCTGTATAATTTATTCGGTATTCCTTATCACATGTTATTAAATTTCTCAAAAGATTTTCTTTCCAAAAACAATAAAAAACATTTAATTTGGACTAAAACAAAAAAGCTATAGATTAACTATTAGATTTTTTTAAAAGATTATTTATATAAAAAAATATATCACATTCATCAATATATATATATATATATATATAAAACAAGCTCTTAAAATTTTTATAAATAAAAAAATAATTAATTTTTATTCGTATAATAAGTGGGGTCGGCTACATGAATCAAACGACGCCATTGTGCTCTGTCATGTATCATGTC
>NC_029781.3:808299-873457 GCF_000817695.3 Arachis duranensis | reverse complement strand
GCCAAAAAAGTCCAATTGTTTTAAAGTAAAATTGTCTTTTAATATTTGATTAAATGTTCTTGTATTTAGTACTTTTTTTTTGCACTTCCTCTTAGTTAAAAATATAATCATTATAATTTTTTAGTTATTATTGCTAGGGGTGTTTATAGATGGGATATGGCTGAAATTTCGATCCAATCCGCACTAAACTCATTAGATCAAATTCGATATTCGCACTTTTTATATTTGGATCAGATATCAAATATATCCTTAAAATAAAAAATATTAAAAACTTCTATTTTTATAAAAAAAAGTCAATAATTCTTTTTTTTACTTTTTTAAACATATTTACTTCTATCTGATTATAGTGTGGATCCGATTCGATCCAATCCGATCATCTTACAGATCAGATACGGATAAATACTATGAATTTATATGGATATGATCTAATCTATGAACACCCCTAACTACTACTATAGGTTCATTATAATACTCATTGGTCTCTGAAATTATGTTCGTATTTCAATCCATAATTGTATAAACCGAACTGGATCGATTGGTTCGACCGAAAACTAGTGAACCGGACTAGAACTGGACTTTAGTCCGGTTCGGTTTACTATTTGAACCGTTTAAGGAATAAAACCGTTGTGAACCAATAAGAACCGGTGCAAACCGGTCTAACCGAACTGGTCTGCTTGAAAAATTTTTTAAAATGTCTCCACAAGGTCTCGAACTAAGAACCTTGGAGCAAAAGCAACCTCTACTTGCCACTTAGCCATTGCACTTCTAAGTACTATATTTGACAAATACTAATTATATAGTATACATAAATATCTAATTTAATTTAATTTTTGTTTTTTCTATTTTTAAAATTAATTATATTTTAATTATATACCATTATTAATATAAATATAAATTTCACTAAAAATTTATTAATTTACTTGATCTATTTTATTGCTAGTATTGTGATTAAGATTATTTGTTTTGATATTAGTGTTAAAATCTACTGATATTATAGTTAGATGATAGGCTTTGTGAATTAATTATTTTTTTATTGTGTCAAAATAGGATACTATTGTAGTATTAAAATTTTATGGTTTTTTTATAATAGTTATTTTTAGAAGTTGAGACTTGATTCTTCATAAAATGTTAGTGAAGATATGTATTTCAAATTTTAATTTTAAGTTTTTAACTATTTTATATTTTATATTTACGTGAGACCGGTTTTATCGGTTCAACCAGTGATTTATCGGTTGAACCAATAAACCAGTGAATCAGTAGCTTGACCGGTGTGATCACTAGTTCGGTTCTAACAACTATGTTTCAATCTAATTTCAAAATTTTGATTTACTCAATTTAGTCTCCCAACTTAATAGTTATGACTCACATTGGTTTCTAGTCTTATTTTGGTCACTGTCTCACAAAATCGTTAACGACATGCTGAGATGGACTAACGACTGCTACATTATACATTCTAGTGACTATTTGATGTGACAATTGAATTTGTTTACCTTATTTTTTTTTCAACTAAGCACTTAAAACCCTAATATGAGTCACGGATACCTAAGTTAAAAAATCAAACTAAGTAAATTGAAACTTTAAAAATCAGATTAAAACTCGAATATAACTTCAAAACAAAACTTTAACTTATGTAGTGATTAATTTAAATGAGAATCAAATAAATCAAAATTCAACATAATTTTTATCAATGTTTTCAAATTCGAAATTTCTATACCAAAATTAACTAGAATTTTTTTAAAATAAAAAATTTAATGAAATAGTGACTTTAATTATCTTAACCAATGTCCTAATTAATTACTTTTATTTCTTAAAAAAACTGTATATGAGAAGAAAATAATTAATTTGTCTACTTTAATAAATAGTTATTTTACGAAAATGAAAGAAACTATTTTTTTTAGAATTTTTTAACAACTAATTAAGATTATATATATTTTGTTACACTACATTTAGTTATAAAAATTTTATTTATTTCTAATACTTATATTAAAAATAAAAAAAATTAAATTAGTGAATCTTAATCTATAATATAATAATAATATAGTAATTATTTTATATATTGTTAGTCCAAATTAAATATTTTTTATTGTTTTTGGAAAGAAAATCTTTTGAAAAATTTAATAATATGTGATGAGGAACACCGAATAAATTATACAGAAACCAATTAAAACACAACATAAAAACATCTTTAAAAAAACGTTTTAGACGTCTTTATCTGAGTACCCTCTATAAAAGAAACAAATAAAGAATGAAAGTAAAGAAAGTAATATTAACCTGAAAGAAACGATGAAATAGACAATGAAAGAATTGGACGTTAATTTAGGATGAATCAGACACCTGTAGAGCACAAAAATATTTTGGAAGATGATCTTTGTTGAAGCAATGGAAGAAACATAGAGAAGCCAAAAAATCAACCCCAGATGGAAGATGATCGACGAAGGAAGGTTCTTGGTTCTTTGGAAGTATATGCTTTCGAGTTAGAAATTTTTCTAATAATTAAATAGGACCACTGTCAAAATATATATATAGTTTTGGATACATACAATTCTATAATTATTTTTTTTCTTTCAATGTTATCTATTTTTATTTTTATTTGTTTATATATTTATTTCATATTATAATTATAGACAATATTTTTTATGTTTATAATTAGAAGGCCAAATTAGTTATTTTAAATTATAATGATTTTAGTCGCCAAAAGAAAAATTATAATAATTTTATTAAATAAAATTCAACTATAAAGGATTTCATATTATTTTAGTAATTTTATAATAGAAAATTATTTTTTAACTAAACTATAAAATAGTTAAACTAATTTCACATTATTTACTAGACAAGTAATATATATAACTTTTATTAAAATAAGTCTATTTTTAATATTCTATCTCATTGTTAAAATATATTACATGATAAAATAAGTGGTATCATAGAATCAAATAAAAAATTATTGTTAGTGTTTCGGTTCAACCCACTAGCAAGTTCGGTCTGGATACTGAGTCGACGATTCGATGGGTCCTCTGATCCGCGAATCCCCTCCTTTCTTGCCTGATTACAGGACAGGTGGAAGGAAGTTTTCAGGAAAGAGGGTCTGCTCCTGTGGGTTTCTGCCTAGTACACACTATATAAGGACCGGGGAGAGTCCTACCCCTCCACAGGTACGTCACCTACTCTAACCCTAATAGATGTCTTTTGTATGGACACTAACTTAAGTGTTGGAGTCCTTGCAGGTGGCTCCCCTCACTCTATCATGCTTCGTCAGCTCCGAAGAGCCTTGTCCGTCTCACCTCAGAGCTCATTCGGGCCAAACTTCCAGTGACCCACCAATCCTCAACATCCATTGGACCAGACCCGTTTCAGGCCCGAACAACTGAACATTAGCGTCGTTTGTAGGAACCTAGTTTGAACATGGCGGCGTTGTTCCCGCACTCGGACGAGCTCCGCGAAGAATGAGGAGCCCGCCTGAAGAGCAGGGTGAGCTCTGCAGGCGCCTTCCGTGAGCTGTCGAGACCCGTGACGCAAATAGAAAACTAACACTTCCGATCTCCTGAAAGGTGTCCTTTCAGGAGAACGGGAGATGACAACTCAAAGATCATGCAGGAACTCAGGCACAGGGTGTAGAATCTTAAACGCGAACAAGCGGCACGAGACTGATACCTCCCCTCCCGAAGCAGGGATACGCACCCGAGCTTGTCCTACACCCGTTCCCCCACCAGGAGGTCGGAAGGTCGCAAGAGAAACCGTGAGAGAAACGACGGGCGAACTAAAACCAACACTCGAACTCGCTCCCGCACTCCCGAGAAAACAGAGGGCCATGGGGAAACCTGGGGAAATGGAGGAAGGAAAAAACGGGGCCAGTCATTATGGGAGTAACCCCTTTCCATCCCTCCATTCTTCACGTCCGGTTGCCGAAACACTTCGACAAACCAACGGACATGAAGTACGACGGACCAAGGACCCTCAAGAACATCTCACGACTTTTGAGGCTAGAATGAACCTCGAGGGGGTGGGTGACGCTGTGAGATGCCGAGCTTTTCCGATAACACTAGCGGGCCCGGTGATCTGTTGGTTCAATGCACTGCCACAAGAGTCTATCATGGCCTTTGCGAACATTTGGCGCAGCTTCTTAGCGCGGTTCACCACATGCATCGCCAAGGCCAAACACCCGATTAACTTGCTAGGGGTCACACAGAGGGCCGCGAACCAACCAGGAAGTTATTGGATAGGTTTAATGATGAGTGTCTAGAGATTGACGGCCTGACAAATTCAGTAGCCAGCCTGTGTTTGACAAACGGTATGCTAAATAAGGATTTCAGGAACCACCTCACCACTAAGCCCATTTGGACAATGCAATAAATTCAGAATGTAGCGAGAGAATACATCAATGACGAGGAAGTTAGTTAAGTAATGGCAGCCAACAAACGGCAGCCGACCAACTCTCCTCCTCGCCAACCCGCCTACTCGGAAAAACAAAGAGAGGCCCCAGGGAAGGGGCACCGACAAAACAGCCAAAACTGTTTTCTCAGGTGGAAAAGTTCACGAATTATACCCCTCTACTCACGACCCCTATAACGGAGGTGTACCAACAAATCGCGGACAAGGAGATCCTATCAAAGCCCCGACAGTTGAAGGATAGGACAGACGGGAACAAGAGCTTATACTGAGACTACCACAAAAGCTTTGGCCACAATACTCAGGACTATTTGACCTGAAAGACGCCTTAGAGCAAGGTATTCGTGAGGGAAAGCTAACTGAATTCTCCCAATTCATAATAGTCCTTTTTTTTTATGAGTTTTCAAATTAATCATAATGAGCATTAAATACCCAACACGAAGTTCAAAATGACGCACCATGCTGCGTATAGGGGCAATACACGCGCACGGGGTCACTATCCTCGCCGACGGACTCTCAACCTAAGGAGAAATCAACCAGGGAAAGGGCGAGTAGCTAAAACGCGCCGATCACCACCTGGGCTTGCGATCAGCGCGTTGGAGGCATTGTTCTGCCCCAGCCCACTAGCAAGTCGGGCCTGGATACCGAGTCAACGACCCGACAGGTCTTTCGACCCGCGAATCCCCTCATTTCTTGCCTGATTACAGCACCTGGACAGCTGGAAGGAAGTTTTCAAGAAAGAGGGTCTGTTTCTGTGGGTCTTACTCTAGTACAGAGACTATATAAGGGGAGGGCGCTATCTCCCCGAGATACGTCATCGACTTTAACCCTAATAACCGCTTCTTATATGGACATTAACTTGAGCGTTGGAGTTCTTGTAGGTGGCTCCTCCTCCCCCCTCCCCCCTCCATCACGCTTCGCCAGCTTCAAAGAACCTTGTCCGTCTCACCTTGGAACCCGTCCAGGCCAAGCATCCAATAACCCACCAATCCTCAACATCTATTAGACTAGATTCATTTTGGATCCGAGCAACCGAACAGTTAAATTTTAAATAATTCTATAATTATAAATTTATAATGATTGAAAAATAAAAAGAAATTGACAAATTTAGTTTAAATATAAACACTTTGATATATTATCCTTAGTTATATATTTAGTCCTGTATACTGTATTATATGTTGATAAAATTTAAAAAAATTAAATTATATATTTTAATGAAAGTGCTAGGTCCTAAAACTTTCTCTAATAATAATAAGATCATAATAATTAATATTCATTTGTTACGTTGCAACCAATCAATGACTATCTTTCTGTTCTAGTATATATGAAGCTACATAATTGATTGTTCAAGTTTAGTTAATTACTTTAGGATTCTTAGAGAATGATTGTCAACCAAGTCATCGCTACTAAAACTTATTTTTCTTCTGTTCTCTCTCTTATCTGCGGCTGAAATAAATAACCTCCCTCAGTAATTCAACTTGTAATATACATATAAATTAAACTCATCTCTTAGATCTAATCCTATTTATTTGGCAAATAAATATGCATATATATGTCAAGAAATTAAAGTAGTGTCTTGTTGATAATCTTAGTACACATACTAATTAATATAAACATAATAGAGATGGAGCAGTTGAGAATATATAGATACAGGGTAGTCTTATGAGTGATGAAAGCCTAAGATGGCAACTACATATATATATATATATATTAATTAATGGTTAAATCCCATGCAATGCATCCTCATATATTTTGCTGCTTATATTACGTACTAGCCAGTTGGTAATAATTAGGTAGCTAGGGTGACAATCACAATCACAATGACATCAACTGCAGAAACAAAGAAGAATATATAGTTAGTTAGATTAGTTATTAATTAGTTGATTCCATATAATTAATGAATGAATGAATGTTACTAGTACTTACTCTTAGACTAATTGAAGGGACATTTGGTCTTGGCGTGCATACTGACTATTGGGTTGTAAGCCAGTGACTTGAAAGTAGCCACGAGAATCAAATTGCTGCTGCTGATGCTGATGCTGATGCTGATGTTGTTCATGAGATTGATGCATTGATTCATAGTTTGTGGGTCCAGTAGTTGGCAACACACTCATGTTGTTCCTCTCACTTTCTGCTATCTACCAACATCAACACCATATATAATTAGATGAAATTAATCAAAGACACATGATATATAGAGATAGAAAAAGAAACCTTAGCTCGAAGAAGCTGGTTGTTGTTGTGCAAGTCTATCTCCTGCACCAGTTAACATTAAGTTAGAGGATTCAAGTGAATGTCATCTTTAATTATGTGGATAAATATAATTCCAAAACTAACCCTCTAGTATATATAGACTTATGATAGTCACATCCTCTTCAATTTAATCATTTCTAGTTTCTAAAAAGAAAATGTTTAGTCAAAAGTCACTTTCAACTGAAGAACAAAAGGAGAAATTTACCCTCTTTTGCATGTATTCAATTTCAGCAAACAGCAGCTCGTTCTGTTGTATGTAAATAAAGGTTATTAGCAACATAATTAACAATGAAAAAATTAAGACCATATTCAATTTATTAAAAACATTATAATACCTTTTTGGAACGAATCTTGCTGATTCCTTTCTCTAATTTATTCTCCAGGTTTTTGAGGTCCCTCACATTCATACTGCTCAATGACTCACCTAGAATTTGCCTACAATTCAATTCAATTCAATTTTCTTTTCATAATATATATATAGATATGGAAGCTCAAATTGAACAATGCAGATTCCAAACAACTAAATGCCTTGAAATTTTAATCCCTTCAAACTTTCTTGTACCACAAAACAGTTCAACTTAATTAATTACCTGTTGTTATTCTGCAGGTTACTAATTTGGGCACGCAGTTTTTCTGCTTCTTGCTGGTAATACTGCAAAATATAATGTAATTTAATTAATATAATAATAATTATGGTTATCATTGAATATATATAAAATAATATGTTCTATACATATACCTGAGCATTAATCTCGGAAGCAGATCCAGCACCAGATGAATCTGAACATGCTTTCTTATACCTATCAATAGTTGCTTTGACACTGCAATTTATAATAATATTATTTGATTAATTGATGTACATTATTGAATATCAGCATTCTAAAATCTAATAAATAATTATCAACTAATCAGAAAGGTATGAGTTGTACATTATCTGCATCCTACTAATCAAATCAAATATATGAGAATTAATTACTCAAATTATATAAGAAATTCTACAACTAGGTATGTATTTACTATTTTTCTTTTGAGAGTGTTATTGTAAACACTTGTAACTGAAAAGCCAAAACACTAACTAAAGCACAAGAACATGCATTTCATTATATATGTATGTTAATATAAATTCTTCAATTGCTTAACTGTTGAGATCATAGCATTTCTTGAAATATATACCATGATAAGTTTGTTCTGATACAAGCTTTATGTGAGTCCCAAAATCATCACCATTTCATAGTGGACAAAAATGAAAGCCTAATTTCAATGACATATATAGTACTTAAATATAGGGTTTTGGAAGAATGAAAATATTGGGATAGATTGGACCTCAAGCTATATTTTTCTAATAACATTTTAAAAATATTAATTAGAATAAAAAATGGTTTTTGTTTCCAATGTTTATGATTTTTCTAAAAATACTTTTAATATTTGATTTGATTCAAGTTAGTTTTTAATATTTTTTATTTATATCAAAATTATCTCTAAATATTTATTCCATCTAAAATATTAGAAATAAAATTAAAAAATATCTAAAAATAAATTTTACATATATAAAAAAGATTAAGAATAAAATTAAATAAATAAAAAATTTAAATTAAATTAAATCTAATTAAATATTAAAAATATTTTTTAAAAACAATTATAAATATTAAAAATAAAAAGTATACTTTACCCTCTTAATTATTAGTGACTTTCAGCTGTATAAGCCTCACAAATCAAATCATAATCGTCAGAAATGGCAAATCAATCAGCTTTTATTTTGAGTAATCAGCACAACTAATAAGGCATATATGGGAATGGTATATGCTTAATATATGTGGGTTCCGAGTGATCATTAATCAAATCAACTGAAGTTTATCAAAAAAAAAAATAAAAATCAAATAGTGCACAAACATAGAGCTAAAGAACTAAATTTTCTTCAATTCATATCTATCATAACTGAGTTCAAAGCTGAAACAATTGGTGAATTATATAGGTTAGGGCATATGGAAATTGGATAAGATGAATTATACATTGCAAAACTCTCGTCTTCTTATCTCTCCATTAAAATTTTCAAATTATTTTTTATATGGTTATTCAAGCTATTGCTTTTAGTCTAACAACCAAGTAAGGATCTAATTAGAAAAAGGGGAGAAGGAGTGGTTCAAAACTCTAGGAGGAGTATATAATAAACCAAATTGGAGGTTTCAAATCAGATTTAATGCCATGGTGAGGTCAGCATGCATGTCACCTCTAGAATGTTGCAACATTTCATACGCAAAGAAGAGCATATTGCCCAGAAATGAATACTAAACCAGAAAAAAAAAAACTTTTTCATTTTCCTTAAACTTGTGAAGCTAAGTATAATTAACAAACATTGAAATATGAGCCTGAAAACAATGCAAGGAAGCATTCAGAGTCAATTCCATAAAAATATAATATTAATTTTTTTTAAAATGTATCGATATACTAATATTTTAGTAACTGTTAATTTTAATTATAAAAAATATATATATTATATATAATTAAGATTAACAGTTATAAATCACTTAAACAACAGAATACTGATATACTTAAAAACTTTGCTATAGCATTATGTATACAACTCAAAAATCACATCAACTCCTTGTAGTTGAGACCCTGAATTGAGTCTATTTCATATTACTGAGGAGTAATTACATATACTTTGAGAATGAGTCTATGTTACATGTTAATTATGTTGAAAATCTTGAGATTGAAGTTTCCCTAGCTCATTTAGTTTATTTGAAAAGTGTGTTATTAAAATATGGTAATTAAAATAATGCATTTAAAACAGTTTAAAATATGGTAATTAAGTTTTCCTAGCTCATATTTATTTATTTTGGAGGGGGTGTCATTTTTATCTTTAATTGTTAATTATGAATGAAGCTAGCATCTTCCACAATCTCTCATTTAAAATATGGCAATTAAAAAAAGTAAAAAATAGAAGAATTTCTAAATTTCTTTGTCAAATTTTAATTTCAAATACCTTTTTAAGTATAAAATAAGAATATAGTAAACATTTTTTTCTCATCGATATCAAACATATTAACTTTTTATTTAATATTAATAAAATTCTATTAGAACTAATATAAAAAATCATAAAAATGTTAAGTACCTACAAAAAATCAATCACTAGGTTAGACATTATATATACATAAATAAATTAATTGTCTCTTTTATTTTTTAATTTTATTAAAAATAATAATGCATTTAAAACAAAAATGTATCTAAAAATATTAATTTTTGAATATATAGGAAAAAAGGAACTACTTTGAGGGGGAAAAACTAAAGGAAAAAAAATGGCAAATCCAACATATATGTAACCTTGTTATTTAGGACATAGATGGGTTAATAGAAGATAGTAAAGTGCATGCAGTTGGGGTTGAATTGAATCATAGTTATGAAATTGAAAGATGAAATTGAACATTTAATTTGTGGTCAAATCATGCAGCTGCCTCAGTAAACTGAACCTTAAACGCAACTCTTTAAAAAGCAACATCAAATGATCTCATTAGTCAGTCATCCGATTAGATGTGATGCAAAATAAATTATTATTAAAATAAAATAGTAAGAATTTGTTTGACCATGTTCTTCAGATACCTTAATTTCCTCGAGCCACGCTGGCACAGGTTGCCACTTTATGATTGGTTCAACCATTTCTAGGGCTAATTCCTCTGCCACTTGGAGGCAAAACCATTTGCTCAACGGTTAATACCCTCAACCCCATCCATATATCCACCTCGGTGAACCCAACAACATAAGACTCACACCACTCTTCCAAAATCCTAAGTAGCAATAACTAGGAGGTTACCAACCCCCATTCAATAACATTATTTTATTGAGTGAGAAGATCTCAGCCGTCCATTTTGCATGGAAGAAGCCAAATTAGTAATTACTCAGAACTCTTCCCTCATTGGCTACTTCAATTGTCGTACGTTGTCTCTGCTACAAAAATTATCACACTCACTACTCACTCATTTCAATCTCTTCCCTAGGAAAGCCTTTAACTTTCTTTTCTTTATCTTATTTTATTGGATTCAGTATTCACTTCTGATGGATGAGTCCATAACTTTCACCAATATATCAATGCAAAGATCTTGAGAAAATGCAAAACCCAGTCTGGGATACCCAACAGTGTGTGAAATTATGATAAGCTACTCTTATTGGCTTATCAATCTCTTCGCTGTCTTTTTTCTCTTCTCAAGCTAATATAAAAGAATTTTTACTGGGAAATAAACAAAGGGGAAAGAAAAGAAATTTGGGCCTGTTTGCACTATAGCAGATAAAATTTTAGGGTTCAGATGGAAGAGTGAAAATCAACCAAGTATGGGAATCATGACATAAAACTCTTTTGTCAGAAGTCAAGAACTGAAAAATCATGTGTGTGACGTGACCAAAGATTCTTTCAACCGAGACAAATCCTATGGACTAGTCCTTTGAACCCTAACCAGGATCACTACCCACCCCGCCCCAATTTCCCAAAACAGCTCCCAAAATCGACCCCAAAAAACTTTCAACTTTCACACCCTTTTGACTATTGTCTAGTTCCCAACTTCCCCATTGCCTCAAAACAACAGAAAAAGTTCATTTTTTTACTTCGATTTCTTAAGCATGATTACCCAAATCACTCAATTGCTAATAAAACCCTAATCTTTACACTAGGGTTATATTTGACCTAACATGAGATCTGGCACGTGGGTGCAAGTAAGATTTGGGGAAAACTCAGCTCAAGTATTTGGATTGGAAAATCTTTATCTGGGTTTTAACGTTTCTGAGCTGATTCAGCAGAAGTGGGCTTCAAAAGAGAAGATTTCTGCACAGTCTAACATAAAACCTAGCTTTGGGCTTTTACAAACCCTAAAGATCCTTTACTTTCCTTTCCTTTCCTTTCTTATTTTCCTAAAACAAAATTAATTTTTAAATTGTTGTTTATTTATTTCAATTTGACATATTGACAAAAAAATAAAATTTGAGAACTGTACTATACTTTTTCTTGATATCTAACTGACGTGTTATTAAGGAAGTGTCAAAGAGAAAGAAGGGTTTGGGCTTATTGAAGCATGACACCTTTTCCTTTTCTTCTTTTTTGTTTTTGTTTTTGTTTTGTTTTCCTTCTTAGGCCTTCTTCATAGCTCCATAGCCTTATAGATATGTGTAAGAGAAAGAAAGAAAGAAAGAAAGAGAGAGAGAGAAAAATTAAAGAGAGAGTAGAGTAGAATAATAATAATGGAAGGGGAAAGAAAGAAAGAGGAAAAAAGGAAACAGAAAAAAATGAACAAGAATGGAAGAGGGAGTTAGGGGGGTGTTGGAAGTGGCTGATCTCACAGGCCTGAAAATCCTTACAACAACCCCAATTGGCTTCTATTTCTATCTATTGCACCAGATCTATGTATCTAACAAACCAAGAGCTAAGAAAAATTATCATAAGCAGAAACAAAATATATAAACATAAATTAAAAAAAAAGGCTCATATAGAAAGGAAAAAGTCAAAATCAGAAGTAAAGAAAGACAAGTGGAACTTCTTGTTTGCAGAACAACAGAGATACAAAGAGGAAAAAGAAAACCTCTTATATCTCTAGAACTGAATCACAAAAAAAAAATCATTGTGATTTTTCTTGTTCTCCAAAATCAAATCCTTCACAAGATCTATTTGCAGGAGCAAAAATCTAAGAACCCCAGAATCATAATTTTTAGCTGAACAAAACAAAAAAGAAACTTTGGAAGAAAAAATGTCACAAAAAAAAATAATCTCTACCTGTTATTAGCATATTCATAAAGACGACCACGGCTGGAGAAAACTATAAGAGCAACCTCAGCATCACAAAGCACAGATAACTCATAAGCTTTCTTGAGAAGACCATTTCTGCGCTTGCAAAAGGTTACTTGGCGATTTGTAGTGTTCTCAATCCTCTTGATCTCAATCTTACCCCTTCCCATCTTTCTCTGTGGTGAACTTGCTCCTGACATGGATTCATTTGCTCCTGGAAAAGCCATCTTCTTTATTTCACCTATACCTACCCTGAAAAATCACAAAAATCTTCTCAACAATATGAAGAAAAATTCTGGTCTTGATCAGCTTCCAGATGGTGTTTGTGTTAGGGAAAAATCTGAAAAGAAAAAGACAATGAAATACTGAAACTTTTGGGGAATCTATCTTATCTCATTACAGCATACTTTTTCAACTTAGTTCACAACATTTATATTGTTAGCTTCTAAAATAGTTTCATTTGCTTCTAATATTATAGCATAGTATGCACTCTATGTCAAAGCTTGTTTTGCCAAATCTGAGGGCTTGAAGTGAAAGCAAAAGGAAAAAGAAGAAAAAAGTTTAATTAAGTCCAAAAGAGTTGAAGCATTAAAAATGGGAATTTCAAATGATGTTTCAGTATTTTGCTAACTAACCTGGGTGATTAGAAAAATAAATAAAAATAATAATAATAAGGGGGAGAATATACAAATTAAGACACAACAGAGGTTCTGAGCTCTTGCCCTTGATTTTCTTTTGGCTTTGATCTTTCTTGGCTTGTTTGTTCTTAGAAGAAGAAGAGGAAGGAGATAGCTTTATATATATAATTTCAGAAACAAAGCGACATGGATGAAGAGATGGGTATTTATAAAGTGATAAAACCACCTTTCATCCATCATGGTTTATGATTATGCATTAAAAACTCTATATCATAAACATACTCATATATATGCCATCTCTAATATATTTTATTTTATTTTATTTTTCCCCCTCTCTAGTGCCATGTGTTTCAGATGAAATCAGATTCAAAGAAAAAAAAAAGGATATATCTAGAAGATTATTTAAGTTATGCCTCATTAGCAACTTTTTTTTTTGGTATTTAAAAAAAATAAAAATATAAGTGACAACAAAGCACAATATAGAACAAAATTGATTTTTTATTTGAAATAAAAAATAAATTAGATATATAAAATATAAAATTGTAGCAAAATTTAAATAATAAAATTTCTGTAGCTAATATAAATTTTGTAAAATTGATTAACTAATTTAAAATTGTGATATAAAAAAATTTAAGATTTAAATTGAGATTTTAAATAAGAAAAAGTATAAGTAAACAATGAAAATATTAAACAATGTGAAATTTAATAGGTATGCGGATGGTTGATTATGTTGATTCTTAATTGGATGATTATTTCTTTTGATTCGATTTACTCATGCACAGTTAATAATGACTGCATATTCAATTCACTGGATGTACGGATGGTTATCCTAATGTTAGAGTTTATGAGGTAATTTGGGATAGAGTGTTTTTTTATTTTATTAGGTCAATTATAGAACTCATTGTTTACCTTATTTACAAAAGTCATTGTCTACCTAACAAAATTTTTTAAATAATAAAATTGCTATATCTAGTATAAATTTTGTAAAATCGATTAATTAATTTAAAATTATAATATTAAAAAAATTTAAAATTTAAATTAAGATTCTAAATACTCTTCAAAGAAGGACATGAGTGTTTGTTTAGCCATAGGAGAGAGAGAATGCTCAGAAAACCATATTAATGGAATGAAAAGGACAATAAATTTACTTGCAAAAATTCAGAAAATAGGAACCAATTATTTTTTGTTTCAAAAAAAATCTTATATTATTTTGTTGGAGATAATTTTATTCAAATTATATAAAATATTTGACAATAGAATTTTCTCTCTTTATTTTAATTCAATTACATCACTTATAATTGAACATAAGATTCATTAATTAATAATCTAACACAAATTTTGGCTAACTGATTATTTAGGTTCAAGTAATTTTTCACAGTAACATCATTTTAGAGGGACCTCTGTAGTTTTAATTTAACTCAACTGCCATTGACAATTGGAAGAGTAGATCATCAACTAGAGTTATTCATCTTAGGCATTTAATTTTCTAATAAATTTTCCATCTTAGGCATTCAAGCAAATAGCATTTTTTCCTTAATTGTACTAGCTTTTCTTACATAGTGACAATAGGCATTAAACAATACAGGTTAATCAAATTAATTAATCAGTAATAGTGGTCCTTTCTTACTATAATATATATTTTTTGTACAACAATTAACCCATGAAATTGATAAATAACTAAACAGTCAAATGGTATTGTTTAGCTATGTCCATCAATCATGATCACAGTGCCTATTTCATATTTCTTTTTAACTGTTAGCATTTTGTTTGTGTGGGATTCCATCACTGTGGGGACTTCCTTCTATCATTGACACCATATTTATTTATTTATAAATATAAATAATGTAACTGTTATTAACTATTAAGTGGTGACCCAAAATTGAAGGCTACTAGCGAGTGCCATGTGACATGCATCCATTTATTTATTATAACAATTATTAATTATTCCTTTTTTCATGATTATTTTTTTTCTAGAAAAAAAGAGAGTATAAGAACTTATGAAGCAAAGTCTAATACTATATATATAACTTGGTCTTAGCTAAATACTTGAAACAATTATTGGACCAAAAACTAAGAGTTGAAGTCAAAATGAGAATTTCTAAACTCAAGTCATCACCACACAAATAATACATATTGATTTTATAAGAATGAGTAGTGAAATTGTCTGAGTCCAAAATAGTTTTCATATCCAGAACTAGAGAGTGGACAAAAGACAAGTGATGATGATTTGACCATAAAATTATAACCAAGTTCTATAAAGTCATAAAACCAAACATATGATATTGACTTGTTGTAAGAGCTTTACTTTGAATGGATAGAGTTTTGGGTAAAACAAAAATTACCATGTGAAATAAGAAGGATTATTTACATTTACCATGCATGCATGTCGAATTGGTAAGGTATGTAAATTAAGATTGATTGGACGGAGCAATGAGGAAATTGTCGAGTGGGTACAATTTGTTCTATTCATGGATTGTGGCTTATCACTCATTAAGGTATGTGTAGGACATGTCAAGTATCCATGCCTACCTTAGCAATACATGTTAAGCATAGCGTTGACAGGTCCTTCTATAGCAAGAAATTTTGTTACACATTATTCCACTTATTACTTAACTTAAAAGTACATATATCATGTCTATGTGGTCAAAATTTCTTATTATTTATCGCCTTGGTGTGTTTTTTCTTGCTAATACTTTATTTGCTTTTTTAGGTCAATCTAAGGTATAGTCTAGGCTTAGAGTGATTGGTCTTGGTTGGTAGTGTTCAAGGGATTTATTAAATTACGGCGCATAAGATGATAATAACAAGTTCTTATTAATGATTACGGTCACCTCAAATTGTAGTTGAAGATGAAACTCATGAGAGGAAAATTGAGTAAATGGATAGTATTAAACATCACAATTTTGGAAATTCAACTAATTAACGAGACAACCCCATGTGACCTTGAATATAATCATCAATGTATATGAGATCGTTACTAGGTTATTCTTAACCACGGAAACTAAAGCATAAGGAACCTTTCTTTAATTTCTTTTCTCAAAAAGCTAATAAACTGTGAAATTTTAACATTTCTTTTCATTTTGTGACTTATATACACACGCATGTCAAATCAATAACACGAAACTCCTATTATCGGTATTCAAGTTGGGATATGACTTTGACAACCATAAATAAATAAATAAATAAAACATGCATATTACGTCATTAATTAGTTATACTAATATATTGAACGCTTACTAGTTTATATTGAGTTTTATATAATTTTTTTTGTATTTTTTCTTTATTACGAAAATATTGAGAAAACAAGTTATTCCTAGGGTATATTCATGGGAGGAGGGGGACATTATTGAACATAACGCTCTAAATTCAAATAAAACATGAAGAAATAACTATTAATTAGGTTGTTTTATGATGTGAGCTCAATTATTAATCACAAAATAAAAATAAATTAAGTAAAAATATTTAAAAAATAATAGAAAATCATCAGTTTNTGTTAAATTAAAAAACAGTAACTTTGAGTTATTATCTCTAGAGTAAGTTAATCTCATTGTATTAATATTTAATACACATCTAAAATATGATTAATCTTAATTCAAGCTGTTGACTTTAATTATCCTCACAATTATATAGAACTTATTTGTTAATTTAACATACTATTAATACTAATATGTTTAATTTGTAGCAATTCTACTACTATATGTATATTTATCAGTATTTTTTTAATAATCATACATGAATTCTTTTTATTTTTTTAGTTAAAAAATAATTTAAATATATAACTAATTAGTAATAATTATATTTCTGTACAAGTATTAAGAGTGTTTGGTGCATATAGTCATTCAGTCATGAATATGGTATTAAATTATAAAATTTCTAATAGAGTAACCTTTTTATTTACGGTATAATAAAATGAATAATACAAGTAAACCTTAATAGACACTTCTTGTTATATTAGGAAAAAAAATTGATATTATTATCCAATTAAAAATTGTTACACCAATTATTATCATTATACTTTAACTATTACTATTTGAATAGTCATATAATTAAGCAAGGTGGAAACTCAAGTACAGTCGACTTCACGTGAGAGCCGTTAGATGTTAAATTTTTATCTAACGACTCTCAACTATTAACTTCACGTGAAGTCGACTGCACCTGAGTTTTAGTCTAAAAAATGGTGTACACAGTATGGTAAGTTGGTAACTAAGATCTAAGGTGTATTAATTGATGAACAGGAAGATTGCCTTGGTAGGTACCAACAAATCGTAGATGCAGATATATAAGCCCATAGCTTGTGGATGCAGGGGAATATATAAGCAGCTACTCCATCTATTAGGTGCTGTATTTTTGGCTTTTGGCACAACTCAAAATAGTCATCAACATCTATCTCTACCTCATGATTGGCCCAAATCAAATTTCAAACTTTGAAAACAAAATAACAAAAGGTGAAAACTCAACTGTACGTAAAGTTAACAAGTGAAAGTCGATAAATAAAAATTTAGTCAAATTAATTAAATTATTTAACGATTTTCAACTATCAACTTTATGTGAAGTTGATTGCACCTAAGTTTTCACCTTCACTTCTTAAAAAATAGAAAATGTTATTTGTACCCCAAAATCAACCACTAAAACCAGCTATCAATGTATTTATATATAAATACATATGTGGTTTAATTTATTTTCAATATGTATTTATATTTCAATATAGATTTTATATCGATAACTTACTTTGGTGACTAATTTTAGTGTACACGTAGCATAACCCAAAAATAATTCTGATTATGAAAGCAATCTAATTATGCTTAACCATCACTATCTAAATGACTAAATAATCCTATTAACACATATTCGATTAATTTGATCTGATTTGACAAAATTTATAAATTTTGAATATTATTTTAATTTATAATAATAAATATTATTATTTTTTAGAAAAAGCCAAGAATACAACGCATTCTAAATTTTAAATTCTAAATTTTAAATTCTAAGTTCTAAATATAAATTATTGATATAAAATTATTGAAGAACATAATAGTTTAGTTATTGAAATCTTTCAACAAAAATATAATAAATAAATAATTAAAATTTATTTAATTAACAAAGAATATAATATTTTTTATATAAGAAAAAATGTTTAAAGTTAAACCATTCTTGGATTTAAAACTACTTCTGAATAAAGAACTAAAAATACCATATATTTTGACGAGTTTGATGATATTGTTGATAGAAGGTTTATAAATTTGTAATAAATTAAAAGTTTGACGGCTGTGACATTTTAGAAGCATTTTCATTTGAGATTAAAAGTAGCTAGTGGGGGGCTGGTTTGGTAAACTAGCAGTATATTGATGGTGGCTTGATAAGTTGCACTATTACAACGGCTTCTTAATTATATTGTGTTCCCCTTTCTTTTCTCTCCTCTCCAGAACTCATACATTATTTCAAGAGAACCTTGGACAAAACTTTTCTTTATGTTTTTATATATCCTCCTTTTTAATTTGCATCTTTATGAATCTTTTATTTGATACTAGCTAATCGTTTTTACTAGCTACCTATGCCTATTTTATGTTTACACAAATCCTTTATTTTTTATTGGAAAGGTGACAATACTACTCGAACCTGCATTCTACAAGTATTTATTCTGTTCCTATCCATTTGAGACGGGTAATTATTCGTTACGGTACAGAGCACATTTTCAGCAGAGCAAAATCTTGAGCGAGACAAGTCTAAGTTGGGTTTAAGTAATACCTGTCCGTATCTATCTCCAATATATATATATAATATAAAATTTTAATATATAATATATGTAAAATAATTGGTAAAATAATTAATAATATTACATCATATTTAAATTTTTACCTTAATTTATATTATATATGTGACGATAGTTATATAAATTTTAAAATTTTATTTTATTTAGGAATTTTAATAATTATAAGAGCAGAACAAGTATCTACAGAAATAAATTAGAGTTTAACTTTTTACTATTCGCTAATAAGAGTGGGACAGATTTTATGCAAATTATTGTAAGGCGAGATAGAGTCGGATAGGACAAAAACCTACTCCTACCCGGCCCGCCCCATTGCCACCTTCACCTGTAGCCTCATAAATAATAATAATAATAATAATAATAATAATAATAGTTTATTTATCAAATAAAAAAAATAAAAGGCAAATGTGTTATCTCTTCCTTATTGATCATTATGACAAAGGGTTTCATGCATGATCAATGATTGATTAGTTACACTCTGCCTTTCTCCTAAAATCAATCTTTTTGGTCAAGTCTTGATAGAAAGTACGGACTAAATCTAATATATGCAAAAGTGATCTGAATCTAGATCAAGCACAAAGGAAAATTGTCAACAATATTGGACAAAAAATAAATAAAAAAATAAAAAAGGACAAAATAGTCCTTTAAAATTTGAAAAAAATATAATAAATAAAATTTGCCATTGATCAAACTTATTTATCAATCAATTTGCTCACAATACAACCCCTTATGAATAAAACAAAAATGGAATGTGATTTTGAAGGGAAGATTTTGCCTCTGATCTCATGTTCTCAAGGTTATTACACTAGCTAGTACATGGGACTAACAAATGTTCACCAATTACCTCATGGTTGTGGTAGAATGTTCCATGCAAGGCCTCTATTTCTAGCTACCTTCTTAGGATTCAAAGCTACCATCATCACCATGACACCATTCCACAAATCCTTCTCAAGATTTCCCTCTCACCCACGTTATATATACTACTACTCATCTTTTTTTTTCTTTTGTAAAATCACTTCTTCTAAAAGTTTGAGCTGATATTTATATAAGTTTTTTTTAGGTGAAAACTCACGTGCAATCAACTTCACGTGAAATTGATAATTGAGAGCCGTTAGATGAAAATTTAGTCAAATCAGTCAAATCATCTAACGGCTCTCAGTTATCAACTTTACATAAAGTCGACTGTACCTGAGTTTTCACATTTTTTTAAACCACTTATTTTAAAAGCTTAATCTGAGAGAAAAAAATTAATGATTATGTTCTTATATTTTTAAATAAAAAAATTTAGAAGTTCTATTGTTTGTATTAGCTAATTAAATATGATATGGCTTAATCTTTTTCTAACTTTTGGACGACGCATCTTCAAACTGAAATATAACTCTTAATACATTGACGATAAAATCAAATTGAAACAGGTTTAATACGAATTATGCTAATTATGGTTGTGAAATTAATGTGTGATAGTGGAGGGAGAGAGAGAAGAGGGATATTGTGATGGGTCAAACTGGTTATATTTAAGAACAAGAAAATCTTGGCCATATCTGAAATGAGGACCACAGGGAAGAGAGATAGGGTATGGAAGTGGTACCACATGCCTCTTGCTTCAACCATCCAAATGCTAAAGTTGAGAATTGCATGTGTCATCTATCGACTTATATTCACCTCTCAATTATTGCTTATGCATGGTTTTCAAATGTTTATGCAATACAAGTGGCTTCCCCTCCCCTGCCCTGCTGGAATCTATAAATATCAATTTAATTTTCAGGCTTAGTGCTCCATAACAACTCTCTTCTACCTCTTAATTTTAATCCAACACTAGAGTTAAACTAAGTTGGGTTAGTTTAGTAATTAGCTCTCTAGTTAGTCTGCTTAAATAAGTAGTCGGGTTTAAATCTTGTTTTGTACATGCAGAGCAACTTATTAGCTGGCGACAAACTCTTTAATAGGAATCCCGCTAGGGAGTCAATGGAGTATCTGTACAATAGACTGTTTATTTGGTCCAATATGAGTTAAAAAATGAATATCTAGGTTAAAATAATACTAATTTCTCAAACACAATACACTTATACTATTCAGAATAACCATCCGAGTACTAGAGATAATAAACATTTGATATCCTACTGAATCGAGCATCCTAAACCCCATTGTACACGTTGTACAGATACTTTATTGACTCTCTATACTTCATCTTTTAATAGAGTTTCGATTCGTGTTGAATTAGTCTTTGAAAATTAAGTAGAGTTAGTCTATTAGTTAGCTCACTAGCTAGTCCGCTTAAACAAGTGGTAGACTTCGAATTCTGCCTTATATATGCAGCAATTTATTGGGTAGCGACAAATTCTTAAATAAAACTCCGATTCGTAATGAATTAGTCTTTAACTTATCAAATTTTTTTTGTATACGGTGAATCCGTCGGAATGGACGATATCGTAAAAAATAAAAATTGAATAGCGAATTTGAGAGGATAAAATTGTAAGGGAAGCAAAGTAAAAGCTAAGAAATTGCTTTAATTTGAGGAAGAATATAATAATATGTATATAATATTGAATTTGGAGAAGAGAGAATGGAATGGAAGGGGACCACGCACAAAGCAATTAGATGATGATTCTGAAATGGGGATTGAAATGATGCTACGCGTTAAGTTGGAGTTCTTGAATGCAAAGACCTAATCTCATAAATGCATAGTATGTAGGGTTGTCACAATCTCACCTTCTTTGTCGCAAAGCTATTCTCTATCACCCCCCAACCCTTTCAAGCCAAGTACTTTGCTTTCACTACCCACATGCTTACTATTACAACTTCATTTTTCCAACACATTTCATTTTTTGCACATTAATTAATTCCAACATCATCCATTTTGAATTCCTCGTCCAGATGGTTCATATAATTTGTTACATCACATGTACATCACTTCATGCCATCAATTAATTAGGTATCAAATGCTAAGATTTCATACCAGGAATAATAAATTAAGAATGCATACTTAATGTTTAGAATTAATGGATCGGATAATCTCAGTATTGGGGTAGCGTACATACATATCTATACGAGTTTGGTATTTGAGAATATACGATCTGTCTTGTCTTTTAGAGCATTAGAGGTGGCCATGTCATGTAAAGAATATTGATATTTTTTTTATACCATGTATTTATCATGTCACACAAAATTCTTACATTATTATTGTTTTATCTTATCTGTTAGAAAAATTAAGGTTCAATAAGAATCTATCATTAAAAATAATTTTTTCACAATTTGTGCAATTAAATAGACAATACCAAAAATATTCAAAGCAGTAAATATAAATGACAGATATTAAATAATCAGACATTAAAATTTTAACGTGAAAAAATTCCTAAAAAAATTTAGTCCAGTAAAATCTTTCACTATCAAAATAATGGGTACACAATCAGTCTTCTTAATAGTATTAGGGTATTTTAATAATCAACAAAATATATTATGAAAACCGATGAAATCAACATAAACCTTTTATAAAGTAGGTATCTCAAATCAGGTATAAATTTAAAAATAATGTTTTGATCCTAATAATATATAGTAAGGTCCATAATTTAAAGTAAATCACTTAATTATTTTATAAACTTATAAAAGGATCCCGTTAAGAAGACAATGGACTATTGAGTTACAAAATGAACATCATTCATACTATTTAGAATAACTATCTTCACCAAGAATCGAATTCTTGACCTTTCGAATATAGCGCTCTAATACCATGTCATGATACCACTCATTCTAAAAACTTCAACTGATGGAAAAATATAACACTAATAGTTATATCTCTAATACTCCATAAACCTCTATTGTATACATTATATAAATATTCTATTGGCTCCTTATACTTTCTCCTTATAAAAATATCAAAACCTGTTTTGGAAAAACAAAAACTACCAATGAATTGGAATTCATACTCCATTAAGAATGTTAAGTGTAATAAGAACTCATTAATTATATTATATTGGATGAGAATGAGTGTAATGGGAGTAATGAATAGCGGTGGAATATATAGTCATCATCCTTTAATTTGAGTTAAAGTGAATTGAAGTGTATGTTGTTTGTATCCGATTCCAAGAGTGATGATAATTAGTTTGTGCAAAACCAACTTATGAAAATGTCATACCACTTGTATAACAAAAGTAAGCATTATTACATATTAGTGTCTTTGGCACTCTTATAAAAAAAAGTCAAATAGGCCTTACTTTCCACTAATGCTTTGAGAACATTGAAGATCAACCAACAAAAAATACTCAAAGCCATATTAGGTAATATCTTTAAGTTCTCATCTCTCTCTACTTTAAGGGTGACTGATGTTTGGTCCCAACCCTTCCTTTTGCTAAAGAGAACCCACAATGGTAATTTCTTTGATGCTTGTAATTCCCAATTAAAGTATAAATCTGTAGTCAATTTTCCCACCCCTTGTTTCTTTGTTACCTTTGCTCCCTTTTTTCCATGAGCTTATAAAATTGAGTTTGATGGGTCCAAATTCACTCCCCCAAAATATGTACAAGATATAAATTGAGGGTCCTCTGCCACCAATGTCCGGTTAGATCAACAGAATAAGAAAAAATTTAGTACTTCTTTCTCCTATGAATGAAAAGTTTATACTAGTATTTGCAATCTGATACTTACCTATGCTATTATGCTTTTCTGTAAAGTTTCCAAAGTGCTTCTAACCTTTATCAAAACTAATTTACTTCAAGTTTTGTTTTTTTTAATAAATATACAACATACATAAGTATACATCAATTTAATTACCTTGATGAAAATATTTTTTTTTGTTCTAGTGATGCTTTTCTTGTGTCCGGAGACTCATTATAAAGCATAGTTTTTATGAAACATTTAATTAGGTGAAATATATTTATATCTACTAACAAAAAATTGTTATTTTAATATCTAAGAAATATATATAAGTAATTACTAAATAATATTATTATAATATGTCAAAAAAATTAGTATAAGTACTTGATAATATGTTTAAACTTATAAGATTTTGTATGTATAAAGTGTCATAAAATCACTCGTACTAAAATTTTGAACTGATAGGAGAAGGGTTCGATATAGAGTTTTGATACTATATCATGAAACCACTTATCTAAAAAATTTAACCTAATAAAAGAAGACAACATAAATAATTATAGGGTTATGTTAGGTAATCAATAATTTTTTTGAACAACATGAACAACCACCAATCAAATCAAAACACACTACACCTCTAAATTACCGACCTAAATCTTAATATTAGAATAAACATCCGCACACCTAGTGAAATAAACATGCGATATATTTATTGTTCACATTGTTTAGTATTTTAATTGTCTACCTATACTTTTTCATAATTATATAACTAACATAAAGTATTAAGAAAATTGTTACAATAATACAAAATAATTTGTTATAAAATTTAAATTTGTGAATTTTGATGGACAAAAACTAGTGATAGATATGAATAGTATTGATAACTCCTTTTGATATGGGGTGTATAAAGTGTACCTTTTTGTTAAAGGTTCCACTCATTCTCACAAAACCACTCTGATGGTTGAGCCTCCTTTCTCTTTTTTTCTCTCCCATTGGATTGATGATGCCAAACAAACTTTTGTCTTTGTAGTCACATGGAGCTGAATATAATTTTTGTTATTTATATATGACATATTTATTTTCACATTGATTAATAATAATAATAATCTATCTACAGTGGAGTAGTGATGTCCTGGGAATAAAAAGCACAAGGCAGTTGGAAGTTGGTACCTGTTATAACCATTTTTTCCATATACAATTACCATCTGAAGGAACACCCAATCCCACCCTCAAATAAACCCTAAGTGGTGTTGAAACTTCAACATGGGAATGAAATCAAATTGGAAAATAAATTGCTAGATCCCTTTTCTTGCTGACATAAAATCATTATGTTTATATTATGCTGGCATATATATATATATATATATATAAACCTAAAGAATGTACATAATGAATAATACTTTTTCTCAGTTTTCTCAAAATCAGCTACCATAATCAGTTATTAATAGAAAATGGTGGAAACTCAGGTGCAGTCGACTTCATGTGAAATTGATAAGTGGAAACTGTTAGATGATTTGACTGATTTGACTAAATTTTTATCTAACAACTCTCAGCTATCAACTTCACGTGAAGTCAACTACACCTGAGTTTTCACCATATAAAATGATACATGTTAAAATATCAATATAATTAAAAATAAATTCAACTACATATATATTTATTCATAAATATATTAATAATTAATTTTAATGACTAATTTTAGTGTACGAATAATATTTGTGTTTTTTTTTCCTACAGCAAGATAATGGTTCATGTTATAGGCATAGTAGTATTCCAAGAATGCCCTCAACAACAACAACCATTTGGGGGGCCCAAACAAATGTGTAACTATTAACATTGCCATTTTGATCTTTACAAAATAAATTCACTGAGTAGGGCAATCTTATCAACAACATTTGAATACAACTCAAAGACTAAATGTGGTTACAAAATGTGCATTGATTCTCTAACATAAGACCCTCTTATTTAGGATTAGACCTAGACTTCCCCATCACATCCCCATTCTTCAATAATCACAGGAAATCGTAGCAGTAACTTCACCATGTGCCTGCAGGCCTGCACCCCTAGGACTTTTATAAATATTTTTTCTTTAAATTTTAATTAGTTTCAACTTTCAACATCAATCGATCTATAAAAATAAAGCATGTTTCTATGTCAATATTTACGAAAGGTATTTGAATAAATTTCTATTTTTAACTAAAAAGGTTAAAGCATTTGTAATTTTAGTCATGAAAAAACGTAAATTAATTTAGTTAGTGTGACAAAATTATGTAAAATATTTAATAAAACAACTCAATAAATTATCTATTTTAATAGACATAGAGTTAATTTAAATCTTTTATATTTAGAATTGTTTATGCTTAATTAAATATTACATTATTGATAATCTACTTTATATATTTATTAAAAAAATCATCACAACAATCTAATAAAATAATATATTCTTAAGATACATTTTAAATTTTTATTAACGTATATAATATTTAAAGTCAAAAAATAAATTTAAAATATATAAAATTTTGTCATCATATCATATTATAAACAAATCTTAAGATATTTTCATAACAAAACTAGGCTCGATCGTTTCTTAGAAGACAAATTTGTGTTATTCGACTTTACTTGAACTTAATACTTAAAAATCGTTAGATGATTTGACTAATTTGACTAAATTTTTATCTAACAACTTTAAATATTAACTTCACGTGAAGTCAACTTCACCTAAATTTATAGTGTTCTCTAAGCTAGATAACATGAAACGTTGAAGAAAAAAATGGCACTTAGAATGAATTATATCAGAGAAGAGAAATGATTACTTATTAGGCAAAAGATAAAATTGAAAATAAGGAGTGACACAATAAAAGTGCTTAGAAATGTCAGGTAATTAATTAACTGAACATTTTAAGTACTGGAGTTTGATCGAATGAAATATTGTGTCATCACCAACAAACAGCTTTTGACTTGGAATTTGGATTGATTGACAGAAATAAAGGTACGTACGTGTGAAGTGACAGAAATTTAGTGATCGGAGGAAACTAAGGAACGATGTTTGAAGCAAAATATATAATCAAATCAGTCAAATATGAGTGCTGATGTGTGTATGCACCATTCCCTTGATGGGATTCTAAGCATTAAATATACTTTTATTTTACAAACCTTATGCTATTAGATTTTGTAAATAATAATTTATTATTGATTAATGAAATTAATGCCTACCCCAAAAGTTTGATGGGACTTTTGGGTTAAGTCGAAGAGAGAGAGAGACGGGTAGTATCCATCAAAATAATAACAGAAGAGCCAATAAAATTTTTGGCACTTAAAATTAAATTTGGCTTTGACATATACTCTTTTTGTTTTAAAATAAGTGTCTCATGGAGTTATTAAGAAGAGCCAATAAAATTTTTTATTGGAGAAAATTTTACTTTTTTTTAAAGATGTTAAAACGATATTTTTTTATTTGTAAAATATATATTATTTTTTTATAATTTTTAAAATTTTTTATTTTAATTTTTTTGTGTTAACTAATGTTAACTTTATCTATTTTTTAAAAATAAATAAATTATTTTTTATAAAAATATATTTTAATAAAAATTTTATTTTATTGTCATTAAATTATGCTTACCAAAATATTCTTTAATAAATTAATTTTTATTGATTAAATTATATTTTTACCAAAATAATTTTTTTACTTAATAATTAAATTATTTTTTTAAATACATTTCAATAATTTTTTAATTATTAAATTATGATTTTACCAAAATTTTTATTAACAATTATTTTTATATTTTACTATTAATTTTTCGATATCAATATATATTATTTTAACATTAAATAAAAAATTTTTACCACTGTTAATATGTATAAAAATTAATATATATTGATATTGAAAAATAATCTTACTAAGATTTTTTTATTTAATGTTAAAATAATATATATTGATATCAAAAAATTAATAGTAAAATATAACTATAATTATTAACGAAAATTTTGATAAAATCATAATTTAATAATTAAAAAATTATTGAAGGATATCTTAGAAAAAATAATTTAATTATTAATTATTTTAAATATTTTGGTAAAAATATAATTTAATCAATAAAAAATAATTTATTCAAAGATATTTTGGTAAGTAAAATTTAATGACAAAAAATAAAATTTTTGCTAAAGGGTACTTTTGTAAAATTTAATTTAGTTTTTCTTGAAAATGGATAAAGTTAACATTAGTTAACACAAAAAATTTAAAATGGATTAAAGAAGAAGTTTTTAAAAAATTACAAGAGAGGAGAATGTATATTTTACAAAGAAAGTGTCATTTTAGCATATCTCATAGAGGAGGAGTGAAATTTTCTTTTTTATTATAGAAGAAAAATGTGTGTAATTCAATTGTATTAGTTATGCATGTGTTTATATTTTAGTATGAGAATTAGTAATTGGATCTACCAATTACTTTGCAAGTTAATTTTTAAAATTTATTTAATATTAAATCGGAAGGTCTGATTTGTTTGTTGTGTTTTTTTTTTTAAATTCATGAATCGGAAGATCCACTTTTTGTTCCTAATAAATCGGATGGTTCGATTTTTGTTTCCAAAAAATTGGAGGATCCGATTTTTACATTTTAAATAAAAAAGTTCTACATTTGAAAATAACACCCTTATAATCCATGATCCTAATAAATATAATTTCTACCCCAATATAAAAAAATAGAGTAAAATATTATTTTTGTCTCCAATGTTTGGGGTAAGTTTTATTTGTATCCCTAACGTTTAAATTGTCCTATTTGTATCCCTAACATTTATAAAAGTGATTCAATGTTATCATACCATTAATTATATTAATAGATCAGGTTGTATTTTTTTAATTATTCTCACTTGAATGTATTCATTCTCAATTACATTTCGTTTGGATGCGTTCGATTTTAATATTGTACCCAAAATTTGTGTTCATGTTCAATTATGTCCCTAAAAAGTGAATTACGTAAATGTTGTAAGAATTAGTTTCAATATTAATCGAAATGGATCATTGATTCTGATCTAGACATTTGTATTCTAATTTTAAAAATAAATTTTTAAAATTCCAACTAATGCTCATAATGTATAATTGACAACAAGATAATATTAAATCACTTTTACAAACATTAAAAATACAAATAAAATAATTTAAACATTAAACATACAATTAAAACTTATCTCAAATATTAAAAATAAAAATAATACTTTATTCTACAGAATAATTTGCGGCCATATGAATAGAAATGACATCTTTTCGCACCAAATACTATATTTTGTTAGTATATGACTTATACTAATCCAGTCGATCATATTTTAAAAAACACGATTTAATTCATTTTAAAATCATTATTAGCTATATTTTTCTACCTAATTATAATATTGACTAAATTTTTATGTGTATCAAATAGGTGAAGTTTGACTAACTTTGAAATACAAAGGATATAACATACGCATAAAATTTGTCCAATTTAAAAAATGGACTGATTTTTAATATGTACCTATTATCTTTTTATATATAGATTATGCAAATGATATAACAAAAAGCAGATAAATTAGCAAAACAATAAAAGGAATAATTATAAGTTAATATAAATTTCAAATATGTAGTACTTGAATTTTCAATATGTGCTTTTTTTATTTATAAAAATACTATTTATTTTAAAAAATAATAATATTATGCTTCATGTATATATTTTACAAAATATGATACTAATCTAATAAAAAAATATAATAAAGAGTAAAGTATTAGATTAGTGTTCTACATTTGGGCATAATCCTATTTTGGTCTTTAAGGTTTAAGATGTCCTATTTAAATTCAAAAAAGTTTCATTTAGTTTCAATTTAGTCCTACGGTAAGATCAAAGTTAAATAATTAACAAAATATCATACATCACAACAGTATATAAGAACAAGGTCGATAATCGAGAGAACAAGCACAAGCTCCAAAGGCACAAAATCAACCATAAATGCATCAATACATTTATTTATCATTCTTCTTACAATTTAAATAAAATATTTTTTATAGAACTAAGGAGAATATTGAATAAATGTATTAAATAAATGAAATTATCAACCTTGTTCTTGTACTGCTGTGATGTAGGATATTTCGTTAATTATTTAACTTTGACTTGACGGTGGGATTAAATTGAAGCTAAATAAAATTTTTTGAAATTAAATAAGACACTTTAAATCTTAAAAACTAAAACAGGATTACGTCCAAACGCAAGGGACCAAGTTAGTACTTTACCCTATAATAAAAATCTTAATATAAATATGATAACTCAAGAAATATTTATCTGAAATTAGGCCATAGGAGTTAGGCCATAGGAGTATGTAATTCAACTCATTAAATTGTAAACTCCAAAACGAGAGATATGTGACAACAAACAAGGAAGCAAGTGATGTGATGTAACCAAAATAAACAAATAAAAAGAAACTTATCCTGAATTTGCAAGGTCAAATTTCAACATCAACAATTTATAGTCATCATTATTAGCCTGAAGACAATTATTTGTTAGAAGATTAAAATACAATAAAATGAAAAGCAAAAAAAGAAAAAAGAAAAAAGAAAAATAAATATGAATAGTGTAATTCCCGGTCACAATTTGCAGGTGTAAGTACGATGTATAATCATTAAAAAAGCAGGTGAATTATTAAGAGTTATTCGACACTAAATAAACAAATTAAATTCAACATGCTCCCATGTTCTTCAATTTCAACATAGCAGGCTGTCAAATAATAATGTTTCCGTACGAATACTAGAAAGCTACCTATATATATAGTATATACCAATTCCAAGAGTAAAAAATTGGAAGCTGAAAAAAAACACTAATAAGGTGGAAGTGAAAGCTTTTCTCATCCATTATTATTTTATGTAAATCTTTCTCAAAATAACATGGTAGAATTGTAGTCTAAGGTTGATATGGTTCAACACTAATTGGCAAATTCATGTTAACAACACCCAAATTTTGTGTGCTGTTTAAGCTATATACTAGTTTAGAATTATTAAAAGGTTCTCTATATGTATGAAATTTTTGTGTTCTGTGCCCAATGCCTTATGGCACACGGTGTGTTCTAAAACAAGAAAAAAGGTAGAACCGCCATAATTTGTTGCCGCATTCCAAACTCTCCAATAAGGGAAACGTTGCTTCTACACACACACACATTCTGTTATCTCTTCAAACAAATATTAAACATTTGCTTAACCATCTTGAGCTTAGAATATTAAAGGGGTTTCTCTTGACCATAGGACTAACTAGAAATATGGATTTGAACTTTATCTATTTTGTAGGCACCAAAATAAACTTAGCAATATTCATAAGGACCACAAAGATACTTAAACTGAAATTATGTAAAGATAATTCAGCTACTATGAAATCACTCATTATATAGGGATCAAATTTACCTATATACCTCTACTTTGAACTTGTCAGATCGTTACGTTACGTTATGTATACTATCCAAATTCCTCTAGTTTAGCTATTTTGTCTGAATTGTTAAACTTTTTTCTTTTTTAAAGAAATTCTCTTTTTTTTTTTTAATTCCTTAACTTGTATTTAGCGGTGTTCATGGATGGAATCAGATCCGCATATCCGCGGTGTTTATCCGAATTCGATCCGAAAATTGCTAGATCCGATTCGCACACTAATAGGATCGGATTGAGAATTTTTGTATAGGTATCTACATATCCGCATATCCGCGTATCTGCAAAAATAAAAAAATAAATAAGTAAATATTCTTTGTGTGTTTTATTTCAACCAATAATGATCATATATGTTGTATTATTTTAATTTATTTTTTTAAAAAAATATGTTTAATATTATTTTAAGAGTAAACATATTTAAAAGAATCGAAAAATGAATTTTATTAATATTTTTTAATAAAAATAAATTTTCAAAAAATATTTTTTGTGTTTTGCATCTGATATCTGATCCGATCCACAAATGTGCAAACTAGATCGGATCCAAGCATACAAAATGTGAATATTGAATCCGATCCGATAATTTTTGTGCGAATCCAATTGAAATTTTTGCTATATCCGATCTGCCTCCACCGCTAGTTGTATTCATTTCATTCACTACTTTTTTTGGTTGATTATTACCTTTTTATAAAAATATTAATTTTATAACAAAACCGAAACTAGGCAAATCATTTAGGAGAGTTAGTTATGAAAGATTCACATCACTTGGGATTGGGAAGATCTAGCATGATTTTTTTCCCCCCAAAATACAAAATTTGGATATCTAATATTTTTGCAAAATGTAAACTTCACGTTGGGCCTTAGCCCATTCATGCGTAACAGGCTTCATTATTATTTCTATTGAAATTCTCTTATATCCGATCCCAAATAAAATAAAGATAATCATAAGTTCATAACTCAAAAAAAAAAAAAAAAGCTGACCCGGAAAGAAACAAAAGAATAGATGCTGAATTTTATAAAATAGTAGACTTTTCAATTTAATTCGTTAAAGTTCTTAATCTAAATTTAAAAGAAAAAGAAAAACAGTTTTGATACAACTTACATACATAATGTACATGACAAAGGAGCAAATCTAATCTTATGTTACATCTTAGATGCAATTCTATTGCCGCAAATAATGCAGTTGAAAATAAATAAATCTTTAAGAACTAATCAAGAATCTTAGAAAATCTGAAAACATAATAGCCAAACTGGGAATGAACACATCAAAAGAAGTAGCCAAATGAATCTGCTTGCTATCTTAATCTTTAAGCTAATGTAATTTGCATCACAGGACTTGTGTTGTTCATATCCGGCTGGACCTTGAACGCGATGAACTGCCTCGGCTGCTAAAATTCGAACGATCCCTCTTCAACAAGGCCTCCAGATTCTGGAAGCATTTCAACGGTTTAACCTGGAAATAGTGTCAGCATTACAATATCAATGTAGTCGATTGGTGAACTAGAGCCTTATATTTTTACCAATTACAGTCCGTTTGGTTACATGGATTAAACGATGTCATAAAATCCAATAATAAAAATTAGTTTCTTTTGGTATCTTTTTTACTTCTAGAAACTAGTAGATAAACGGAAACGCGAGGTGGCAAATACCTTCCAACGTCCTTTTTGACCAATAGTGTTGTAGATGGATTCCAGCCTTGGTATTATTTGTCTAAATGTTGGTCTCTTTGCTGGATTTTCATTCCAGCAATCTTCAATCAATCTATAAACAAATTCCATTGTAAACTTCAGCAAATATAAGTAACACCATGAAACATGCAAACTTTGAAGATTAGTAATATACAAAGCATATTATAGGCTATGAACAATAGTTAGATTAAGTTACATACATAAACATATTTAACAATTTTCAAATTTGTCTGGGAAAAATTTCTTGAACCTGATTTAAAAACTAATTTATTAGCAACAGAAAACAATATCATCAATACACATTGAAGACTTACTCTCTTATCCCATGGGCATAACGCTTGGCTGGAGCTCGAAAAGGTGGACGCTCTTTTGCGGCATATACCTTAGGAACTTCGTCTTCTTTCTTTGCAGAAAATGGTGGACAACCTTCAATCATCTAATGCATAGCAAATAAGAAATATCATGACAGTAGGAAGTGAAATTGTAGGAATTTGACTAGAAGGAAGTGAAATTATCCAACTAAATGATTTTGAAAGATTTCAAAGCTGATTTATGAGAAGAACAAATGTAGTTTAAAATGATACTTAGGCAGATGATTACTTGAGGTCAGTTCAACACTTTCAACTTTCACAAGGAATAGTTTTTGAAGTATTTAAAAATAGATACCTCTTGCAGGATTAATGCAAATGAGAATACATCTACTTTGGTGTCATATTCTTCTTGTTTGAAAACTTCAGGAGCAACATAGCGGCCTACCAACAAAATCAACAAATTCCTAATGAGTCCATGAAAGGGAATGTCTATGTTTACCAAAAATATATAAAGCATGGCATTATTTTCTTATGTGCTAAGAATAAGAAATATAGCATTTTTCATATATAGATAGTTCAAGTGTGCACTAATATCAATTCTGAAGAAAAGCAGCACCCACAAGATGTATCTTGGCAAGTTAGAGGTCTGTCTTCTTTAACTGCCAGCAACTTGCTAACCCCAAAGTCTGCAACTTTTAGGTGTCCCGAATCATCCCGCAATATGTTACTGTTAGCTTACTCATAAACAACATTATAAAAAGTGTAGACTATATCAGACTATTAAACCAGACACATGGACATCACATAAAAGAACAGAGGTTAAGATGAAAATAATTGAAAAAAGAAACTCACGAAGGCTCTAGATCACGGTGAATGATTGGTGACGGCTTATTCTCATGTAAATAACCCACTCCCCTGCATATTCAAGGAAAAATAAAAATATAACAAGTAACACTTTTAACAGGCCAAAGGGCAAATACAGTGAATGGAGATATCATTATTCATTTAACAGGTAACTTTACTTTTCTATGGCAAGTATTGGACAATGATAATGTTAAAGCCTTACAAGTATACAACTTTTCAGTGCTCATGCAAATATATAAGAGAAGAAAATTAGGACAAAATATTGAGAAAACTCATAATTTGAAAATGTCCTAAGGTTTATGAATGCTTTGTCCATATAACTAGAAATAATAACATATAAGCACCACCAAGATCAAACCACAGAGTACCAGCCCCCTCTCTAGAACCAATATCAAGCCACATGAGTGTCAAATACCTGGCAATATCAAGTGCAAATTTCACAGCTGTTGAAGGTTTCAAAGCTCCTTTTCTTCCCAAGAATGCACGGAGATCTCCCTGACCAATACATACAGAACGTAAGATCACCAAATGTATATTTAATTCCACATAAGTTTTAGCCTTCATCAAACAACACCAAAAACCGCTCAAGAAATCATTTTCAAACAATTGAAGGATAAAAGACCTTGGGAAGATATTCTGTCACAATCATCATCGGGCTACTCTGTGTCACAGCACCCAGAAACTGAACTACATTTGGATGCCGGATCTTCAGGAATAGTGCAAGCTCGTCTCTAAAGGCCTTCCTGTAAAAATCCAAGCATATTAACTACGGTGAAAATAAGAAAGAAGGGGAAAAAAAGATTCAAGGTTTTTGAGCAACTCACACTTTCTCCTCATCAGTAATTACATCCTCCCCAAGTTTTTTTACTGCAACCTCTGTCCCACGCCAGAATGCACTACAGAAAGTGCCCTGCCATTTAAGACTAGATTGTGAGATGCAATAATTATTTACATGTTAATTGAAGCCTTGTGCTCTTAGATAGTGCATACCCAGAATTTCTTAAGAAAACAGCATTTCTTAAGAAACATAGACTAACTAGTTTCCTAAAAGTTCTGTTCCAAGAACATGGCTACAGATAAACAAAATTATCATACAAGTTCATTACTGCTAACTGCAGCTTACAGCTATTTGAATACTGAAGAAAAACATTAGCTAAAGCTTAATAAAAGAGATGTAACAAAATATTATTATTTAGTAGTTCTTTAGGATTGATTTCATATTCTGGTACTTCACGTGCATGATGAACATGCATAGGGGCCATCTGAGACAGTATAATTATATGTATAAGCAACGGTGAGTAGAATACCAAATATACTTAAAGACCAGGACAAATACAATCCTCAATTAACACATACCAGAGGCTTTGCTCCATTCTGCTCCAATAGTTTGATCACTTCATTGTTTTTATAAAATATAGCATCTGCAAGTGGCTGTTTGGAAGATATGAGGTTAATTAGTCCAGCAATTATACTAAGACGAGAAACTTAATTCTAAGATGCAATCCATATAGAAGACCCAGAGATCTAATTATATTTCCACTGTTTCACATTACTTATACCCTCTTATGTTTCCTCCCATTGTAAAAGCAGGCCAACACTTAGCTAATGCCTAACAAAAGCAGTGTAAAAAAGCAAAGAATCTTAACAAGAACTTGATCCAACAAACTCAGGCCTTGAATGACACTACATATCAATCATGTATCAGGGCTTCTAGTATGAGTGCCAAACAGAATGGATATATGCTACAAAGTAAAGCATTTGTGATTTGATTAGTCAAGCAATCCAAAACCAGTCTAGCTAAAAAAAACCCTAAATCTGAATTTTGGTCTTTTGAAGCTAACTAAAACTTATAATACTATTGTCATTGCCATTTTCTAATACACAATAATTTCGTTATGAAAATGCGCAGCTTCTGTTGATGCTATATTCAGTTTCATGCCAAAAGATAGTTCACACTTAACAACTACAAAACTAAGTTGCATCATGCATAAACACCCAGATCAATCATGGAAACCAGAGTCATTTTAGTTAGTTAGTTAGTTATAGTTAGTTACCGTGCTCCCCCAGCGATCTTTGGCGTCGACTTCAGCTCCTTTCTCGAGCAACAAAGAAACCACATCGGTTAATCCCTGACACGCAGCAACGTGAAGTGCAGTACGGTCATCAATGTCTCTGAAATTGACGCTCACACCCGAATCCAAAACTTCACGAATACCCTCAAGATCGTTCTCGTTCGCCGAATACATCAACCTCACACCCGGATGGATACCTTCCTCGCCATTACCATCGTTGTGGAGCTCTGATCCTTCTTCTCTGCGGTGTTCTGGTGCCAATGATGATTGCTTCATCAGCGTAAACCTCGAAGGGTTTTTCGTCTCCATAGTCAAAAAGAAGAGAAAGGCCCAAGCTTGAAATGCTGAAAGTGAAGATCAATGAGCTCAAAAAGATGCGATTTTGTTTGATGGGAAGTGGAGAATTGAGAACCCTGGAGGACTAAAGTTTGGCAATTTTTTTGTTTAAGCGGAGTCCACCGTTGACATGTCTATGATGTTCGGAGAAGGAGGAAGAAGAGGGTGGATTCTACGCGTTGAGCTAAGCGCGTGACGCGTCTCCTGAGACGCCAGCGCAACTTGAGCCAGTGGAATGAAGGTGGCGCACGATAACATACAGTTCACTAACGTGCGCCCTACTGCATGCCAAATGCAGATAGATATTGCTTGCCGCGCCGACATCGTACAATGTGTCCATGTCACCGTGTGTATGATTGTTTCTACATGTCCAAAAATCTTCGGGATCAATAACTCAAAATTTTAAGAATTTAAGTGCCATTACTTTTTTGTCTCTTTTTTTATGTAATTTTTATATTTTCATTAAATAAAATTTATTCATTAAATAGGACATATAATATTAAAATTAAACATTTTGTATGAACTAATGTTTTTTATCGTATAATTATTTTTAGGGCAATGTACTTAAATAAATTAAAGGAGAGAAAGCTTTACCTGAATGCAACAATTGGAACTTTCTTACGTGCATGTCTTTTTTTTTATTATGTAATCTGTGGGAGCTAACCACGGTTTCCTATTTACATGTAAACCGTGCCAGCTTGTAACGATTTATGAAGGAGAAGCTTTGAAGGTAAACCGTGGTAGGTCACCACGGTTTAGGAAGACAGAAATATGACCAAAAAACTCTATAGCCAGCCACGGTTTATGAAGGGTTTTTTAAACTTATAAACCCTTATAGGCTGCCACAGTTTATGAGGAGAAGAATTCTATATATAAACGAGCAAGATTGAAACTGCTGAAGAGATCATTATCACACAATGGCAAGTGAGGAAGAGAGTTTTCTTGTCTTAGTGCATTGCTCTGGAAAAATTAAAAGAAGCAAAAAATATGGTGTGAAGTTCACTAACAGAGAACCATTGAGTGTATTCATCATTTCATCAAGCACTTTGTCAGATGTAAAGAACAGCATCTTGTAGAAGTTTGGGGTATTTGGGAGCAAGTGGGTGAAGAAGCTATTCTACAAGATTCCCATCGCAGTTGTCTCGATCGGTGTTAAGTATGATACGTTTGTGCTAGCGGCTGATGAAGATATTAGGGTTCTGTTTCGTTGTGTTAGGAGTTTTCCGGAGGTCAGAATACACGAGCTGTATGCGAAGTTGGAGGTTGGTGTCGATAGTTCTGGAGCATCAGCTCCAGTTCATAGCTCGACTGGCGCAGGCGATGCGTCTAGTTCGATGCCTACGGCCGGACCATCTGTTCCGCAGGTCGCATCCCCTTCCTTCGCGGCTGATTTAGATCGAACGAAGGCAGTTGGTTCTGTACCGTTGAAGAATCCTGGGGTCTGGCAGCAGGCATTTGAGGCGGATACCGGTGGTGGCATGATTCATGATGTTCAAGGTTTTGGGAAACCTGATCGAGTAAAGAATGCAATGCGGGATGATGACTCTGACCAGGAGCCTGTAGATATCATTGGGGACAGCGATGATGACACAGGTGCCAATCCACATGCACAGCACGTGCCTTCAAGTTTTGGCACACAGTAGTACCCTCCACACTTCTCCACTCTGAACTTGGAGGCTCTGGGTCAACAGGCGGACGGAGGTGCTACAATTGGGGGTTCTTCTACAAATTTTCAGATTGGGCAATCATTCCAGAATAAAGATGAAGTTGTTATGAGTGTGAAGGACTATAGTATCCATCGAGGTGTTGAGTACAGAGTCTTGGAATCGGATCATCTGAAGTATCATGAAAAATGCAAGGAGTTCGGTAAAGGTTGTAGTTGGTTGATTCGCATATCGCTTCGTGCACGAAAGGGCACTTGGGAGGTTAGGAGGTACAACGGTCCGCACACTTGCTTGGCGACCACTATTTCCAGTGATCACCGTTAGCTTGATTACCACGTTATCTGTGCGAGGATTTTTCCGTTGGTTAGGACGAATGCTGCGGTTACGGTAAAGGTCTTGCAACAAGCAACAGAAGCGGATAATGGGTTCAGGCCTAGTTACAGGAAGGTTTGGATGGCAAAACAGAAGGCAGTAGCACAAATATATGGAGATTGGGAAGAGTCGTATGCCGAGTTGCCACGTTGGATGCTAGGGGTACAGTTGACCATGGCTGGGACATTCACTGTGTTGAAGACTTCTCCTGTTCGACTTGGGGATCAGGTCGATGAGTAAACGGTGTACTTTCATCGTCTTTTCTAGACATTTTCACCCTGTATAGAGGCCTTCCGGCATTGCAAGCCCCTCGTGAGTATTGACGGTACCCACTTGCATGGCAAGTATGTAGGCACGTTACTGTTGGCGATAGCGCAGGATGGGAACTCGAACATCCTCCCGATAGTCTTCGCCCTTGTGGAGGGAGAAAATGCAGAGTCATGGTCATTCTTCTTGTCCAACCTACGATCGCATGTGACACCACAGGAGGGTATCCTTGTTATCTCTGACAGGCATAATGGCATCAAGGCTACACTTGAGGCACCCGAGAATGGTTGGCTGCCTCCACGTGCTTTTCGAGCGTACTGTATTCATCATGTGGCAGCGAATTTTAGCCTTAGCTTCAAGGGTAAAGATGCAAGGAGGATGCTGGTGAAAGCTACCTACGCAAAAACTGAAGTAGAGTTTTATTACTGTTTTGACATCATGCGGACTGAGAATCCGGCCATGTGTGACTGGGTCAACCAGATGGAGTATGACAAGTGGACCCAACACGAGGATAGCGGTATACGGTTCGGGCACATGACAACCAATATTAGTGAATGTGTGCCTATACGCCGACGCCGATTCACTCGCCTGTTGTCCGGTCTGTCGGGAACCTGCATCCTGGGAGGTGCCTGCGACGACCCTCTGTGACGAGCCTCCTCGGTCAAAACAATCGGCCTAGGATCATGAAATGCAACATCTGGGGATAGGAATCTGTGAGCCACACGGCACCACCAGTCCAAGTACTTAGCTGATGGACCGGGGTCAAATACTCGATCGACCGGTATGACTGAATCAACCCAGTTCTCCCAATGCAAATGCCACTCCTGATAATATTTGGGGAACCATCGATCTCCACTCCTTCCATCCTTCGCATGGAGCCAATCTATGTCCAGAGCCAACTGAGGGAGATGCTGAACACCGCCAAACTGCGGTACCACCCTATCCACCTGATGCCACTCAATCGCAACAAAATATATCAGGCTAGTGACCGCCGTCCATAGCCTACGGTGCTCGTCAACTAGTATCTCCGGATGAACAACATCAGCAATCTCAGGAGAAGAATAAGGCTCCCACACGAACTGTATCGGAGAAGGTAACGTTAGGTAAGACCATAACAGTAAACATGAATGCCTACTTGTAAGAGAAATAACTACACGACTCACATCGTGGACACGCAATCTATCCAAAGAAAGGCGTGCAGACACCACTCTTTGATCCCCTGCATCGTTTCTTGGTAGATATGTAGCCCACCTACAAGTTTCATTAAAAACATGTCATAACGAACAACAACATATGAAATTGAACAAGTTATGGACCGAAAATAATAAACCGTACCTGGATGCAAGCGGAAACCCAAACACATCAAAACCACTAGGCCTCAAACTGGAAAACTTCCAGAAAATCCAAGATTGTAGAAGCTGTAGTGGCCCGACCAAGTTAACAACGTTTCTGTTTGTCCTACGACAAAGACATCTATACAACCAGGCCAGTGCCGCCGAACCCCAGCTATATCTACCCAAGTCGTCCATCGATGCCAAATAAGGCAACCAGTGAAGGTGAACCCGATTTGCATTCTTGTCCGCAAACAGCTGAGAGGACAACAACATCAGAATATAAGCACGCGCGTATATACGCACAGTCTCTTCACTCGCGTCTGCTGGGAGAACCCGAAACCTCTCATGAAACCATGTGTAGCATACTGTCATCTGTTTGACTTTATTCTGCGGCGGTAACTCGCCAAACAACTCACGAAACCACACCCATGCGGGTCTTTCGTTCTCCGTTAGATTCTCAAAGTCAGTCAGGCACCCACTAACGGCCTCTCCATCGATGGGCAAACCCAGCTGATATGCCACATCTTGCAAAGTGATGGTGCACTCCCCAAACGGCATGTGAAAGGTGTGGGTTTCAGGACGCCACCTCTCAACGAATGCGTTAAGTAGAGGCTCATCAACCCAGAACCACTGACTGTTCAGCCTAGCGAGGTGATACAAGCCAGCGGTCTCCAGATACGGTATAATCCAGTCGTGTAAAGGCATATTCTGTTGTCTCTTGACACCGCTAATAACCCTAGTAGGCTGCAAAATGTGGGTAAGAAAATCCTCAACATACGACCAATACTAATAACAGCAAATATAATTTAAAAAACTTATTATACACCCACATTGGTTTTCTATTTTTACTAATAATAGTGATCAAAATAACAAAACAATGGCAATAATAATAACGACAATAACAATAGTTACTAACAAGGATAAGAATAACATTAATATGAATAATAATAACACTAATCCTAATAATAAAAAATTAACAATAATAACAATACCAATAGGAATAATAATACTAACAACTCCTACTACTAATAATAATAATAATAACAATAATAATAATAATAATAATAATAATAATAAGCTTGTATAACTAACCTCTTCGTCGATGTATCCAGCCACGTGTGCAACGTCATTTAATCGGTACAGGCGAGCTTCGTCTTCCATAGCTCCACCGCCCAAGTGGTTGAAAAACACAAAGCCTCCCCCTAAACCTCCAAAGCTCCCCGGATTCTCTCTTAACCACCCACCCTAAAAAATTTTGCTTTCCCACAAAAGTGATCCGTGATGACTTACAGTGGCTAATGAATTTATACTACTTCATGCATAAACCGTGGTAGTCAACAAGATTTTATGCGCACAACGTTTCTTCATAAACCGTGGTGACCAGCCACGGTTTCTACCGCGGTGACCAGCCACGGTTTCTACCGCCAAAATTCAAGTGTAATCCGTGCTAGACTATAGCGGTTTACCTTCATTGTTTCATGCATGTAAACCGTGCCAGCCTACAACGGTTTATATGTAAATTTAAAACTGTGGTTACCCACCACAGTTTACATATAAATGCAATCAGGACATGCACGTAAGGAAGATTCAATTGTTGTATATACGTAAAGCTTTCCCTGTTTTATTTTAATCAAGTCAATTGCCCGATTAATTATTAATTTGGTAGATTAAAATATATTATAAAAAATAAAAAAATTAGAATATTTAATAAGATATAAACTATATTAAATTTTACAATTTTTAAAAATATTGTAGTTATTTTTTAAAATCGTTTTTTACTTTTAAAATAAATATTTATTATTATTATTATTATTATTATTATTATTTTATAAATAAAAATATTAATAATCATAATTGTAGATTTATTGAGTTAACCATAAGAGTTGTTGTTAGTGTTACTAGTTGCAATGCTGCCAATGCAATGAAAATTTGGGATCAATAACATTACTCGGCAATTAACTATGCCTAAAATGGTGCTTTTAGAACCGAAGGCTTAAGACTCGTCGTCTTCAGTCCTTAGTGGTGGTGGATCTGAAATTCTGTAACCCCTCTACCAGATTTGCAACCCTTTGGCGAATTCAACAGTGTTAATCATCTTCGATTATAATCTTTCAACTGAGACTTAGATCGATCCATATTATTCGAGTCGCCACTACAAAAAAAATGGTGCTCACGTCCTCTGCACATGACTACGTCAACCGCATGCTGCAGGACATCTCCGGCATGAAGGTCCTAATCCTCGATTCCCAAATGGTACGCACCACGATCTCAACGAATCAATTCATTTTCTCTGATATAATTCTTCATTCATTGTTTCAATTATGATATTGGCGTTCATTTTTCCATATGATTGTAAACTCGTAAATATGTGTTGCTGGTTATGGTGTTGAGCTACAACATGGATGTGAAATGTGAAATTAATGGTGTAGGTGAGTATTGTGAGCGTTGTGTATTCACAGTCAGAGCTTCTTCAGAAGGAAGTGTTCTTGGTGGAGTTGGTGGATTCCATAACCAAGTCAAAGGAGCTTATGTCGCATCTCAAGGCTATTTACTTCCTTCGCCTTACGACGGAGAACATCCAGCATTTGCGCCGCCAGCTCGCCGCTCCTAGATTTGGGGAGTATCACCTATGTAGGTCTTTTAAATCTTTACAGATGCTGTAGTATATATAAAGCAATCCCTATTTAGGAATTCCGTTTTGTATATTTTCCCTAGTTGAAGTGATAATTTTTTTTCTCATATTGATTCGAAGACACTTTGTGAATGCATTCTGAAATTTACAGTTTTCTCCAACATATTGAAGGACACTCAGATTCACATACTTGCTGATTCAGATGAACATGAAGCTGTCTAGCAAGTTCAGGTAACTGCTTTTGCTTGCGCTGTAAACATGGGAACTTTTCTATCTATCCGTTTTATGATGATGGATGATTGCACACGTTCTTGTGCTGGAACCCTTGAACCCCCCATCTCTTTTTGTAGTAAATATGTGATCTCAAATGCTGGGATTTGTATTGCGAAGTTTAATTCTAATGTAGTTTTTGTTACGATCATTCAGGAGTTCTACGCAGACTTTGTTGCAGTTGATCCTTATCATTTCACTTTGCACATCCTTTCAAGTTATATTTATATGCTCCCAGCTGTGGTGTATCCTTCAACACTGCAACGCTTCTGTGATCGGGTTGTTGATGGTGTAGCAGTTGTCTTTTTGGCGGGAGACCAGTTATTAGATATCAAAGGACGTCTGACATTGCCAAAAGAATAGCACACGAAGCAAATGTGAGTAGAATTTTTGACATAATTATGTAGTCACTTTTTCTCAGTAGATAATATATATTATTTGTTATTTTCCTGTTTATGTTAGACAATCTTATGCGTTTTAACTTTTACATGTTTTTAAGGTGCGTTTGCATGTGTTTTTATTATTTTTTCTTTTTTAATTGTTAACTTTTATCTTTTAAATCTTTATAATTTTCATTTTTCTGAACTCACCATGCATATCTCTAGGCATACTTTTGCCACAGATGTAGCCATCTTATTGTTGTTTTATCTGGCAATATGTGTATTCCTATGTGTTATAATTTATCATGCATATGTAGTGAAAACTAATTTACATTAATGGGCTTCAAACAGAAACTGATGTACCAAGAAGAAAGTGGTCTTTTTGATTTTAAGCGAACAGAAGTTTCACCACTATTGTTGGTGCTTGACAGGAGAGATGATCCTGTAACCCCATTGCTCAATCAATGGACCTATCAGGTATTTATGGGATTAATGCTATAGTTAGTGCTTACTGACAATCTTACAGCTTAGCTATCTGATAGTTTGTTTATTCATAAAGTAATTCTTGTTTGTGGCCTTATACTTTCCAGGCTATGGTTCATGAATTGATAGGAATCCAAGACAACAAGGTGGACTTGAAATCCATTGATAAATTTTCAAAGGATCAGGAGGTTAGAGAGACTTTTATGCTGTTTAATCACGTTAGCAATATCTTCGAGTTTAGATTTTATACAAATTGAAAGAAATATTGTGCTATTTGCTGTTGCAGGAGGTTGTGTTGTCGTCGGAACAAGATTCATTTTTCAAAGCCAACATGTATGAGAATTTTGGAGATATAGGTATGGATATCAAGCGGATGGTCGATGAATTTCAGCAAGTGTCAAAGAGCAACCAGAACATCCAAACGATAGGTTTGTACTTATAATTGTCTCACATTTCAGAATAATAAAATTCCTTCTGCTATTACACCTATTTTTATACATGGCAGCATAGTATGTAATTAATTGATTTATGATTTGACTCTTGTCAAAGGACATGGCCAAATTTGTTGACAATTATCCTGAGTACAGAAAAATGCATGGGAATGTGTCAAAGCATGTGACTTTGGTAACAGAAATGAGCAAGATAGTACAACAGCGAAAACTTATGACATTTTCACAAACAGAACAGGAACTGGCTTGCAATGGAGGACAATGGGCTGCGTTTGAGGTATGTATTAATGATTAGCAAAATTTCCTTTGCTTTTGCTCAAACTTCAAGAGTTATTGGGTGATGGTATAATGTATTCTCTCTCACTCAAAGAAAAGGCTCTTTGGAGATGAAAAAAGGGGGATATTCTTTTTGAGCGGTGCTGGCGGTGCAATATTTTTTAATTTATTTTAAGCTCTGAATATTTATGCATGTTTCTTTGTATAGTTATGATAAATTAGAAAACTCAATTATAGTAGTTTTCTCATTTCAGTGCTACCATTCATCTCAAAGGATATTTTATCTTGTAATTATTCCGTTCGTTGCCTTAATAAGCTTCATATTGTTTTCATGGAGAGTTGATTTGTTAATGGGGTAAAAATTTATTCTGTTCTCGGTACATCGTTCTGCAATCGGGGACTTCTTGACATATATTTGAATTTCCATCAATGATGTTGTGTAAAATCCTTTCCCTTGGCCAACAACCCATGCTTACACCAGCAGATTACAAGATACATAAAGCAATTTTTTTAGTGTCTTATTATCTTCCCCTAATATTTTTTCTCGATGTTTCTAATTGTTATCATATGTACTGGCAATGGCTTTGGAGTTTAGACTAACAAAAGTGATAATTTCTGTCTCAATGTACTATCTTCATTCAGTGGCAAATCTACTAAATGATGATAGCATATCAGATGTGGACCGGCTGCGTTTAGTCATGCTATATGCTTTGCGATATGAGAAGGATAGTCCTGTTTAGTTAATGCAGCTTTTCAACAAACTGGCTTCCCGATCTGCCAAGTATAAATCTGGGGTAAATTAATCTATGATGTTGCTTTCTTCTTGAATCCTTTTATCCTCAGGCATGATTGCCTGTCCTTAATCTTTTAGTGGATGTTGTCCATGTTTTAAACTTTGGAGAAGTAGTGTGTTTGGTAAAGTCAATTTTGGGTCATATTGTCATTTTATATCCTTGGTTTTGGATTCCAGAGAATAGAAATATATCTTAACTAGATTAAATTGCGAAGAACTGCAAATAGATGGAAAGTACCTCTTTACAAATAAATAATGTGGCTATGCATGCCTGCAATAGTTGCTGATATCGATATTTTATTTTTGACACAACAGCTCGTCCAGTTTCTTTTAAAGCAAGCAGGTGTTGACAAGAGTGGTGATCTTTTTGGAAATCGAGATCTAATGAATATTGCCCCCGTGGGTTGAAGGTATGCACATAAGTATTATGATTACCATGCCCTATCTTTGATAGATTAAGTTCAACTCTAAACAACTTCTGTTTTGAGATTTGCTGCAGGGTGTTGAGAATGTGTATACCCAGCACCAACCCATTCTTTTCCAAACCATGGAAAGCATCGTCAAAGGACGGCTGAGAGATGTGGACTACCCATTTGTTGGAAATCACTTTCAACAAGGAAGGTTTGTTGCTATTAAATCTAGCAGTTGTATTTTCTTTGTGAATTTCTAGAAGTCACACACACAATAGAATTGTGGAATAGTATGAGTTTTTATATTTAATGATTACATGACAATTGACATGCAGGCCACAGGAAGTAATCATCTTCATTGTTAGTGGGACAACTTATGAGTAGTCAAGATGTGTTGCTCTACAAAATGCCAGCAATCCTGGAAGTCGGTTTATACTTGGTGGCTCTTCTGATCTCAATTCTAAGAGGTATAATGAAGTGAATAAAATAGTTTTGATTCAACTAGTGGTCATTTCATGTTTAATGTATTCTAAGTGGGCTTTCAATTTGATGTCTAATGCCAATAATTTTGAGTTGATAGTTCCAGTTTTGTTCTTGTATTGATTGACTACAAAACTTGTTAGTGTTCTGGATTTCTTAGCTATAGTCGTGTGTTTTATTTGAATTTGCAGGTTTATTAGGGACCTGGAAGAAGCTCAAAGGGTAGCTCGTTCGAACACCATCATTGTTTGAAATCCATCCTGGCACAATTTGCATTTTGATGGGCTATATAGAAAAATATTTTGCAGCTTTAGATTGGGAATTTCTGTTTTGCAACCATGTACATGTATAAAAATAGTTGTAGAGGGAGCTCGATGTCGGTATAAACTCAATCCATTGTTGTTGCAGATAGTTATTAACCCTAATTTCGATTGGGTTGTAGTGGTTGCTGCTTGCGGATGAATGCGATTGGAAATTGAAATACCAAACATAAAGGGCACGCTACTCCCCTCTTTCTTTTGTTCATTCATGGGGTAAAAAGTAGACACGAAAGTATAGGAACAAAGAAAAGAAGTAAATCTTTTTTGTGTAGTTTTTCTTCATCATTTTGGCTAATCGAGTCTCAATTTTATTTTTATTTTTATTTGAAGAGTCTGAATGGTTTTGCTTACACTTACTGATGAAAATAATTTTGTATAATCTTGTAATGAATGTCTCATTCTTTTGTATACTTATACGGATGTAGTTCATTTGTAGATTCATGGCTTCATATATTTTTATAAGTCGAGGTTGTGAGAATGAGTTGTACTTGTGATTAATGTTTGCTCCGATTGATAGATTTTTTATGTCTGAGGAGACAGGAGAGTGTCCAAGTGGGTTTGAATAATAGTAGTATCGTTAAAATAATTTGAGATAAAACAAAGTAGGTTTGCACGATTAATTGAAATGACTTTATAAAATTTGGTATGTCTGTGAGGTTGCTCCTTTTATAAAATATTGAGTAATACTCCAAATAGGTCCCCAAGGATTTGGTCGTTCGACAGATTTGTCCCTCAGAAAAATTAACTAAGTCCCTGGTCTCCAAAATTGTTAGAGGTATGTCATATACGTCCCTGATCCAGGTTTAACTGGTTAATCGAACAGTCTCTCTCCTACGTGGAGGTGATCAGTGTGACGTGTTAGGTTAAAGGCTACCAAGATACATTGGTCTGTGTACACGTGTCCAAAACGACGTCGTTTTGAGTGGGACAGATTATTCCCCAAGCTTTCTCCTGCCAGTGCTTGTCCAAAACACTTGAAGTTTGAGAAAAAGCAAAGGAAATTTTGCTAATCATTAATACATACCTCAAATGCAGCCCCTTGTCCTCCATTGCAAGCCAATTCCTGTTCTGTTTGTGAAAATGTCATAAGTTTTCGCTGTTGTACTATCTTGCTCATTTCTGTTACCAAAGTCACATGCTTTGACACATTCCCATGCATTTTTCTGTACTCAGGATAATTGTCAACAAATTTGGCCATGTCCTTTGACAAGAGTCAAATCATAAATCAATTAATTACATACTATGCTGCCATGTATAAAAATAGGTGTAATAGCAGAAGGAATTTTATTATTCTGAAATGTGAGACAATTATAAGTACAAACCTATCGTTTGGATGTTCTGGTTGCTCTTTGACACTTGCTGAAATTCATCGACCATCCGCTTGATATCCATACCTATATCTCCAAAATTCTCATACATGTTGGCTTTGAAAAATGAATCTTGTTCCGACGACAACACAACCTCCTGCAACAGCAAATAGCACAATATTTCTTTCAATTTGTATAAAATCTAAACTCGAAGATATTGCTAACGTGATTAAACAGCATAAAAGTCTCTCTAACCTCCTGATCCTTTGAAAATTTATCAATGGATTTCAAGTCCACCTTGTTGTCTTGGATTCCTATCAATTCATGAACCATAGCCTGAAAAGTATAAGGCCACAAACAAGAATTACTTTATGAATAAACAAACTATCAGATAGCTAAGCTGTAAGATTGTCAGTAAGCACTGACTATAGCATTAATCTCATAGATACCTGATAGGTCCATTGATTGAGCAATGGGGTTACAGGATCATCTCTCCTGTCAAGCACCAACAATAGTGGTGAAACTTCTGTTCGCCTAAAATCAAAAAGACCACTTTCTTCTTGGTACATCAGTTTCTGTTTGAAGCCCATTAATGTAAATTAGTTTTCACTACATATGCATGATAAATTATAACACATAGGGATACACATATTGCCAGATAAAACAACAATAAAATGGCTACATCTGTGGCAAAAGTATGCCTAGAGATATGCATGGTGAGTTCAGAAAAATGAAAATTATAAAGATTTAAAAGATAAAAGTTAACAATTAAAAAAGAAAAAATAATAAAAACACATGCAAACGCACCTTAAAAACATGTAAAAGTTAAAACGCATAATATTGTCTAACATAAACAGGAAAATAACAAATAATATATATTATCTACTGAGAAAAAGTGACTACATAATTATGTCAAAAATTCTACTCACATTTGCTTCGTGTGCTATTCTTTTGGCAATGTCAGACGTCCTTTGATATCTAATAACCGGTCTCCGTTTTAATGCCAAAAAGACAGCTGCTACACCATCAACAACCCGATCATAGAAGCGTTGCAGTGTTGAAGGATCCACCACAGCTGGGAGCATATAAATATAACTTGAAGGGATGTGCAAAATGAAATGATAAGGATCAACTGCAACAAAGTCTACGTAGAACTCCTGAATGATCGTAACAAAAACTACATCAGAATTAAACCTCGCAATACAAATCCCAGCATTTGAGATCATATATTTACTACAAAAAGAGATGGGGGGTTCAAGGGTTCCAGCACAAGAACGTGTGCAGTCATCTATCATCATAAAACGGATAGATAGAAAAGTTCCCATGTTTACAGCGCAAGCAAAAGCAGTTACCTGAACTTGCTGGACAGCTTCATGTTCATCTGAATAAGCAAGTATGTGAATCTGAGTGTCCTTCAATATGTTGGAGAAAACTGTAAATTTCAGAATGCATTCACAAAGTGTCTTCGAATCAATGCGAGAAAAAAATTATCACTTCAACTAGGGAAAATATACAAAACGAAATTCCTAAATAGGGATAGCTTTATATATACTACAGCATCTGCAAAGATTTAAAATACCTACATAGGTGATACTCCCTAAATCTAGGAGCGGCGAGCTGGCGGCGCAAATGCTGGATGTTTTCCGTCGTAGGGTGAAGGAAGTAAACAGCCTTGAGATGCGACATAAGCTCCTTCGACTTGGTTATAGAATCCACCAACTCCACCAAGAACACTTCCTTCTGAAGAAGCTCTGACTGTGAATACACAATGCTCACAATACTCACCTACACCATCAATTTCACATTTCACATCCATGTTGTAGCTCAACACCATAACTAGCAACACATATTTACGAGTTTACAATCATATGGAAAAATGAACGCCAATATCATAATTGAAATAATGAATGAAGAATTATATCAGAGAAAATGAATTGATTCGTTGAGATCGTGGTGCGTACCGTTTGGGAATCGAGGATTAGGACCTTCATGCCGGAGATGTTCTGCAGCATGCGGTTGACGTAGTTACGTGCAGAGGATGTGAGCACCATTTTTTTTGTAGTGGCGACTCGAATAATATGGATCGATCTAAGTCTCAGTGGAGAGATTATAATCGAAGATGATTAACACTGTTGAATTCACCAAAGGGTTGCGAATCTAGTAGAGGGGTTGCAGAATTTCAGATCCACCACCACTAAGGACCAAAGACGACGAGTCTTAAGCCTTCGGTTCTAAATGCACCGTTTCAGGCACAATTAATTGCCGAGTAATGCTGTTGATCCCAAATTTTCATTGCATTGGCAACATTGCATCTAGTAACACTAACAACAACTCTTATGGTTAACTCAATAAATCTACAATTATGATTATTAATATTTTTATTTATAAAATAAATTACTAAAAATAATAATAGAAGATATACATTAAGAATAAAATCGTTGATAACTGAGAGCTAGAGAGATTTTATAAATAAAATAATAATAAAATTTTGTCACCGTAAATGTAATAATAATAATAATAATAATAATAATAATAATAATAATTTATTTTAAAAGTAAAAAATGATTTTAAAAAATAACTACAATATTTTTTTAAATTGTAAAATTTAATATAGTTTATATCTTATTAAATATTCTATTTTTTTTATTTTTTATAATATATTTTAACCTACCAAATTAATAATTAATCGGGCAATTGACTTGATTAAAATAAAACAGAGAAAGCTTTACGTATATACAACAATTGAATCTTCCTTACGTGCATGTCCTGATTGCATTTATATGTAAACTGTGGTGGGTAACCACGGTTTTGAATTTACATATAAACCGTTGTAGGCTGGCACGGTTTACATGCGTGAAACAATGAAGGTAAACCGCTGTAGTCTAGCACGGATTACACTTAAATTTTGGCGGTAGAAACCGTGGCTGGTCACCACGGTTTATGAAGAAACCTTGTGTGCATGAAACCCTGCTGGCTACCACGGTTTATGCATGAAGTAGTATAAATTCATTAGCCGCTGTAAGTCATCACGGATCACTTTTGTGGGAAAGCAAAATTTTTTAGGGTGGGTGGTTGAGAGAGAATCCGGGGAGCCTTGGAGGTTTAAGGGGAGGCTTTGAGTTTTTCAACCAGTTGGGTGGTGGAGCTATGGAAGACGAAGCTCGCCTGTACCGATTAAATGGTGTTGCGCACGTGGCTGGATACATCGACGAAGAGGTTAGTTATACAAGCTTATTATTCTTATTCTTATTATTATTATTATTATTCTCATTGTTGTTGTTGTTGTTATTATTATTATTATTATTATTATTATTATTATTATTATTATTATTATTATTATTATTATTATTATTGTTAGTATTATTATTCCTATTGGTATTGTTATTATTGTTAATTTTTTTATTATTAGGATTAGAGTTATTATTATTCATATTAATGTTACTCTTATCCTTGTTAGTAACTATTGTTATTGTCGTTATTATTATTGCCATTGTTTTGTTATTTTGATCACTATTATTAGTAAAAATAGAAAACCAATGGGGTGTATAATAAGTTTTTTAAATTATATTTGCTGTTATTAGTATTGGTCGTATGTTGAGGATTTTCTTACCCACATTTCGCAGCCTACTAGGGTTATTAGCGGTGTCAAGAGACAACAGAATATGCCTTTACACGACCGGATTATACCGTATCTGGAGACCGCTGGCTTGTATCACCTCGCTAGGCTGAACAGTCAGTAGTCCTGAAACCCACACCTTTCATATACCATTTGGGGAGTGCACCATCACTTTGCAAGATGTGACATATCAGCTGGGTTTGCCCATTGATGGAGAGACCGTTAGTGGGTGCCTGACTGACTTTGAGAATCTGATGGAGAACGGAAGACCCGCATGGGTGTGGTTTCATGAGTTGTTTGGCGAGTTACCGCCGCAAAATAAAGTCAAGCAGATGACAGTGTGCTACACATGGTTCCATGAGAGGTTTCGGGTTCTCCCAGCAGACGCGAGTGAAGAGACCGTGCGTATATACGCGCGTGCTTATATTCTGTTGTTGTTGTCCTCTCAGCTGTTTGTGGACAAGAATGCAAACCGGGATCACCTTCGCTGGTTGCCTTATTTGACATCGATGGACAACTTGAGTAGATATAGCTGGGGCTCGGCGACACTGGCCTGGTTGTATAGATGTCTTTATCGTAGGACAAACAAAAACGTTGTTAACTTGGCCGGGCCACTACAGCTTCTACAGTCTTGGATTTTCTGGAGGTTTCCCAGTTTGAGGCCTAGTGGTTTTGATGTGTTTGGGTTTCCACTTGCATCCAGGTACGGTTTATTATTTTCGGTCCATAACTTGTTCAATTTCATGTGTTGTTGTTCGTTATGACATGCTTTCAATGAAACTTGTAGGTGGGCTACATATCTACCAAGAAATAATGCAGGGGATCAAAGAGTGGTGTCTGCACGCCTTTCTTTGGATAGATTGCGTGTCCACGATGTGAGTCGTGTAGTTATTGCTCTTACAAGTAGTCGTTCATGTTTACTCTTATGGTCTTACCTAACGTTACCTTCCCCGATACAGTTCGTGTGGAAGCCTTATTCTTCTCCCGAGGTTGCTGTTGTTGTTCATCCGGAGATACTAGTTGACGAGCACCGTAGGCTATGGACGGCGGTCACTAGCCTGATATATTTTGCTGCGATTGAATGGCATCAGGTGGATAGGGTGGTACCGCAGTTCGGCGGTGTTCAGCATCTCCCTCAATTGGCTCTGAACATAGATTGGCTCCATGCGAAGGATGGAAGGGGTGGAGATCGATGGTTCCCCAAATATTATCAGGAGTGGCATTTGCATTGGGAGAACCGGGTTGATTCAGTCATACCGGTCGATCGAGTAGCTGACCCCGGTCCATCAGCTGAGCACTTGGACTGGTGGTGTCGTGTGGCCCATAGATTCCTATCCCCAGATGTTGCATTTCATGATCCTAGGCCGATTGTTTTGACTGAGGAGGCTCGTCACAGAGGGTCGTCGTAGGCACCTCCCAGGATGCAGGTTCCCGACAGACTGGACAACAGGCGAGTGGATCGGCGTCGATGTATAGGTACACATTCACTAATGTTGGTTGTCATGTGCCCGAACCGTCTACCGCTATCCTCGTGTTGGGTCCACTTGTCATACTCCATCCGGTTGGCCCAGTCACACATGGCCGGATTCTCAGTTCGCATGATGTCAAACCAGTAATAAAACTCTACTTCAGTTTTTATGTAGGCAGCATTCTCCAGCATCCTCCTTGCATCTTTACCCTTGAAGCTAAGGCTAAAATTCGCTGCCACATGACGAATACAGTACGCTCGAAAAGCACGTTGAGGCAGCCAACCATTCTCGGGTGCCTCAAGTGCAGCCTTGATGCCATTATGCCTGTCAGAGATAACAAGGATACCCTCCTGTGGCGTCACATACGATCGTAGGTTGGATAAGAAGAATAACCATGACTCCGTATTTTCTCCCTCTACAAGGGCGAAGGCTATCGGGAGGATGTTCGAGTTCCCATCCTGTGCTAGCCAACAGTAACGTGCCTCCATACTTGCCATACAAGTGGGTACCGTCAATACTCACGAGGGGCTTGCATTGCCGGAAGGCCTCTATGCAGGGTGAGAATGTCCAGAAAAGACGATGAAAGTACACTGTTGACTCATTGACCTGATCCCCAAGTCGAACAGGAGAGGTCTTCAACACAGCGACTGTCCCAGCCATGGTCGACTGTACCCCTAGCATCCAACATGGCAACTCGGCATACGACTCTTCCCAATCTCCATATATTTGTGCTACTGCCTTCTGTTTTGCCATCCAAACCTTCCTATAACTAGGCCTGAACCCATAATCAGCTTCTGTTGCTTGTTGTAAGACCTTTACCGTAACCGCAGCATCCGTCCTAACCAATGGAAAAATCCTCGCACAGATAACGTGGTAATCAAGCTAACGGTAATCACTGGAAATAGAGGTCGCCAAGCAAGTGTGCGGACCGTTGTACCTCCTAACCTCCCAAGTGCCCTTTCGTGCACGAAGCGATATGCGAATCAACCAACTACAACCCTTGCCAAACTCCTTGCATTTTCCATGATACTTCAGATGATCCGATTCCAAGACTCTGTACTCAACACCTCGATGGATGCTATAGTCCTTCACACTCAGAACAGCTTCATCTTTATTCTGGAATGATTGCCCAATCTGAAATTCTGTAGAAGAACCCCCAATTGTAGCACCTCCGTCCGCCTGTTGACCCAGAGCCTCCAAGTTTAAAGTGGAGAAGTGTGGAGGGTACTGCTGTGTGCCAGAACTTGAAGGCCCGTGATGTGCATGTGGATTGGCACCTGTGTCATCGTCGCTGTCCCCAATGATATCTACAGGCTCCTGGCCAAAGTCATCGTCTCGCATTGCATTATCTACTCGATTAGGTTCCCCGAAACCTTGAACATCATGAATCATGCCACCATCGGTATCCACCTCAAATGCCTGCTGCCAGACCCCAGGATTCTCCAACAGTACATAACCAACTGCCTCCGTTCGATCTAAATCAGCCGCGAAGGAAGGGGATGCGACCTGCGGAACAGATGGTTCGGCCGCAGGCATCGAACTAGACGCACCACCTGCGGCAGTCGAGCTATGAACTGGAGCTGATGCCCCAGAACTATCGACACCAACCTCCAACTTCGCATACATCTCGTGTATTCTGACCTCCGAAAAACTCCTAACACAATGAAACAGAACCCTAATATCTTCATCAGCCGCTAGCACAAACGTATCATACTTAACACCGGTCGAGACAACTGCGATGGGAATCTTGTAGAATAGCTTCTTCACCCACTTGCTCCCAAATACCCCAAGCTTCTGCAAGATGCTGTTCTTTACATCTGACAAAGTGCTTGATGAACTGATGAATACACTCAATGGTTCTCTGTCAGTGAACTTCACACTATATTTTTTGCTTCTTTTAATTTTCCCAGAGCAATACACTAAGACAAGAAAACTCTATTCCTCACTTGCCATTGTGTGATAATGATCTCTTCAGCAGTTTCACTCTCGCTCATATATATATAGAATTCTTCTCCTCATAAACCGTGGCAGCCTATAAGCATTTATGAGTTTAAAAAACCCTTCATAAACCGTGACTAGCTATAGGATTTTTTGGTCATATTTCTGCCTTCATAAACCGTGGTGACCTACTACGATTTACCTTCAAAGCTTCTCCTTCATAAACCGTTATAAGTTAGCACGGTTTACATGTAAATAGGAAACCGTGGTTAGCTCCCACGGATTACAAAATAATAAAAAAGGACATGCACGTAAAGCTTTCTCTCCTTTAATTTATTTAAGTACATTGCCCTAATTAATCTATCACAAATTTAAATTTTATTTAAAAATTTATTATTGATCAATAAATTTCTATATACACAAAATTAAAATCAAACCCTGACACTTGAAGCGAGCTAAATATTTCAATTTATTTTATAGTTACTAAAACTCTAAAAGCAACCTTACCAAATAATTTTTTTTCTTAATGATATTTTTAGACAATTAACACTTTTTTTTTGTCATTAACACAGTTATTTTTGAAAAGGCAATACAACAATTTCTGGTATGGGCTTCAGCCCGTCACGGTTACCCATTGCAAAAATGCAGGCCCAAAACAAGTGACCAAAAAGAATGTAAAGACTACAGACGACGTCGTTTCAATGAGTGTAAGTAACATCGCATTATCAACTCAAAGTAGCAAGCGGCAACAGCAATTGAGCTTTTGCATTTGAAGCTTCACACACGAACTCGCTGAACTGAAGTGCAGCTTCTGAAAAACCCTCAATAATGGATTTGATTAAACTTCGAACTTGACACCCTCACTGTTACCATTTTTCACTACAACGACCGAATTCTCTTCCCACTTTTGCACATTTCTATGTAATATTCCCAGAAAGCCCCTTGCTTTGCGCGCCAAGAGAACCTCAGATTCTGAGCCGCTTCTAGAACCTTCTCTCCTCCAAGAAGTATCCTTCGACGACGAAGAAGAAGATGACGAACTCCTTGACGAATTTGAATTTGGTATATACATACACCTTCTTTCTTTCTCTCTTTACGTTATTGAATGGTGTTTTCTGACGAAAGTTTTTATTTCTTTAATTCCGTTTCCCAGAAGCTGAACTGAATGATGATGATGATGTTATTGTTGATGACGGTGACGATGTTGATGTCGGTGCTGGTGAGGATGAAGAAGAGGAGGAGTATGAAGATGGCGATGCCGTAGTCTATGTAAGTTCTTTCGGAATTTCCATTTTGTATTGTTTTATTGATAGGAAAAATAAGATAATAATTCAATTTCATGTTTATTTTTATCTTTGGGATGATTATGGTTTTTTATTTTCAATTTTGAAGGTTGGTGATGGCGGAGCAGGTGGTGGAATCTCCCTTGCTGGGACATGGTGGGATAAGAAGGCACTAGCCATTGCTAAAGAAGTTACTGCCTCTTTTGATGGTGACCTGCAAATTTATGCCTTTAAGACTTTGGTCAATTCCACCATTCTAGTGCGCATTGAAAGGCTTACCAACAAGTTAGTAACATAACACATTACTCCAAAGTTGGCTAACTTGCTATCTATCTATATTGTTTTGTTTTACAGTAGACAAGAGGCAAAATGCTGAGGAAAACTTTGTAGTTTAAGCTGTCTTGAATTTAGTTGCCTAAGTTTCCTAGTTTGTAGAATGTATAATTCTTGATTCACATTTGGCTGAACTTCCTAAAATAGTAAAAATGGATGGTTGGTTTTATTATTTAGTGGTTTTTATATGAATCTTAGTTTTATTTCATGTTATTGTTGTTTAGGGAAGTTCTGAACCTATGTTTAATTGCATGATTAGATTAGATATACTAGGCTGGATAATCCCTAAAGAAAAAATGAGACAGTAACTTTGTTTTTGAAACAATGCATATAGCTATATTAGTGATATAACTATGCATTGCCAGAAATTTCAGTGATCAATGGATACATGGCCATTGGTGAAATTTATGAGTTATATATAACGCTTTCCCCTTTAGTGTGTCATTCATGTTTATTGATCTTTTAAGTGTTTTTCTGCCGTCATTTATATTTATTCTGAGGGTTATTTCCTTTGTTTATATCAAGTATACTGAAATAAGTGTGTTAGACTTGGCCACTAGAAGTGGGTTAGTGATGAGGGGTTTGGATAGTTGGTGTGAAAATGAAATCATAGGTTTAAAACTTAACTGCCATTGATGTACCAAAAGATAATGTGTAGATTAAATCTCATTTAGGCTGGATAGATGTGGGGTCACTAATGTAATTTCATCTGTAAAGTGCGTCACAAAGAGAAAGGAATGTTGAATGCAATTTATTAGTTTTAATATTACTACCCCCAGCAAAAAATGGAAAGACTTGAACCTCTATAATTTAAGGGGGGTAGAGAACGTGAATCACACATAATATTGCCTTTTTGTACCTTCCCTTCTAATAGAATTTAATCACCCATAAAGGACTTTTCACTTCATTGTTAAATCAGCTAATGCTATTTGCACACTGCTGATTGCTCAATCAATGAATTTTTTTGCCCCCTTTTTTTTTGGAGATTGGGCTTATCATTGGACTTGCACTTATATCAATATTTTGATAATATTTTTCCTCCCCGATGCAATGTGTGCTTGAATTACCATTTCCTTTTCATCTTGTGCTGAGCTTTGCTATTATAGTGCTACATTCTTAACTGCTGAGGTCTGATTTCCATATACGTTAGGTCTGGCTCCCCAACAATGGAAGATATTGAAGCCTTTTCTAGAACCTACAGAACAAAATTGGATGAAGCAGAGATTGCCAAATTTGTTCCTGAAAATTTGAGTTTGGAGGTACCATTTCAACTAACTTACTAGCAGTTTGTTCTATGTTGAATATATATAATGCGAGACTATCACAATCACAACTTGAAGCCCTATGTTATCATATTAGTTCCACTAGTGGCTTAATCAAAGTTTCTTGTTCGTTGGTTCTATGATTATTATCTTAACAAATCTGGCTTTGTGTTACTTTAGGTGTCTTCTCCAGGTGTTGAAAGAATAGTTCGGATTCCAACCGACCTGGATCGATTCAAGGACCGGCCTATGTATGTGAATTACTCCATTGTTAATGATTCTGATAATTCATCTGCAGAAGGTGATGGGGTCTTCAGGCTTGAATCCTTTGACATGGAAACTAAGTGTTGCACGTGGGGTATAGCTGATGTGAGAGTCAACAGAGGGAAAGGAAGACCACTGAATAAGAAACAAAGAGAATGGCGTTTAAACACTCCCTTTGATTCATTACGTTTAGTACGGTTGCACTCTGATATTTAAATTAATTATTCCCCCCAAAAAAAGTGTTAATGACATCTCCATCTTCATGTGCAAGTCTGTGTAGATAATTAGGGGAACAGTTCACACATAGATCCATATTTGTTAAATTTTTGAATTTTTGAAACTTGACAAGTTTGAGGTCTTTTCACTGGATTGTAATTTCCCTTTTGTGGATGGTAAATTACAAAACTGGTGAAGAGATATATACTGTATTATGGAATTAATAAACAAACTGAAAGCAGGGGGATATATATTATATATATTATTCCATTCCTTAATTTATGACTCCATCCATTGGGTAATGCACTGCGTTCTAATCTTTATTCTATACTTGGCAGAATCAATTTTCTCCATGATTTATTCCTTTCTCTCTCTATACCCTAGGTTTCAAATTTCTGTTTATTATGATAGATCACTTTAGTTCTGACCCATATAACTCTTTTTTGGATTTTGATCCGTTTTAATTTTTTTCTTTTTTAATTTACATTGTTAAAGTTTTGGTCAACATAAATATTTTAAAAATGTGTTTAACCACTATAAACATTTCTTAAAATATAAGTTTGGTGTTTGTAATTTCTTTTGTTTCTTATAATATAACCTTTTCAGTGGTGAGAAGGAAAAAAATAACTAAAAATCAAAGCAACAGAAAAATAGGGTAAATTTAAGAATTTTTGTTTATATATTGGATTATAAGTGGTGGATTTTTTAAAGATGATCTAAATTACGTGTTATACAGTTGTGGGTTTTTATAAAACATCATTGACATTTTGTTTTTTGTTGGTTGGTCTAGTGGTTAGCTCACTACTCCGTTTAAGCAAGTATTGGGAGTTAGTCCGCTTAAGCAAGTGTCGGGAGTTTGAATTCCGTCTGCTGCATGCAGCAACCTATTGGTCAGTGGCAAACCCTTAAATAGAGCTCAGTACCGCGACGGATTAGCCATTAACCTTTCAGACTAAAGGATACCGTAAATAACCAAAAAAAAATTTTTTTTTACAAAACGTCAATACCATCATAACATTGTAAAATACTAAAATAATCAAATATTCTCGTGTTTTATATTGAAATTATTCATATGTAAAAACTTTAGCCTAAATTTAAATTATATGTAAGCTTATATTATTGCTATACATATTCAAATTGAATTGTAAATAGCTGTGAGTTGTCACTTCCATTTTTTATAATTTTTCCCCTCTTCTAATATTTTTCTTTTTGCTGTCAAGTGATGTTTAAACAACTGAATTGGCATACCTAATATTTATTAAATCATGTTTGCGTATCTTTCTTCCTATTACATGTTCGTGAACTACTAAATTAATCACATGAAGCTATAGATATCCATTTGACATTCTATAGATCCAAAGTGTCATCAATTTTAAATTTATATAAAAACAATAAATGGTGTTTCAATGTCAATAACCACTAGATTTATATTGAAAGTGCTATTAAATTAGCTTATTATTTAAGCAATGAAATTGTTCATTTTTTTTTTAAAATTGCTTATCTATTTCAAAATATAATTGCTATGGTGACAATTATAAATGAGTGAGAGCAATAGGAAATTACATTGCTTGCTATAGCATCAAAATTTATTGCGTGTATATAAGCATAGCATAGCAAGCAGCTGCTGCAACATCACTTTCAATTCTTGAGACTGACCCACCTATATTTAGTGTTTAAAAGACGTGAAGACTGAAAGATTGGTCCATGTTTGATGGTGTTGTTCTCTTCCCAATTTTAATGCAAGCAATTGCTCTTTCAGCCCAATGGAGATTGATGTTTTACGGAAATACATCTCTCCAATTTTTTTAATACTAAAAGAAAATAAAGTGTAATCTTTTATTATTAATTTTATAAATAGGATTAAAAATAAATATAAAAAAATAATAAAAATGAGATTAAATAATTAATATCATCTATTTTTTTTTTTATTAAAAAGGATCCACTCTCAAAAACAAAATATCGATATCAGCAACTATTGCAGGCATGCATAGCCACATTATTTATTTGTAAAGAGGTACTTTCCATCTATTTGCAGTTCTTCGCAATTTAATCTAGTTAACATAAATTTCTATTCTCTGGAATCCAAAACCAAGGATATAAAATGACAATATGACCCAAAATTGACTTTACCAAACACACTACTTCTCCAAAGTTTAAAACATGGACAACATCCACTAAAAGATTAAGGACAGGCAATCATGCCTGAGGATAAAAGGATTCAAGAAGAAAGCAACATCATAGATTAATTTACCCCAGATTTATACTTGGCAGATCGGGAAGCCAGTTTGTTGAAAAGCTGCATTAACTAAACAGGGCTATCCTTCTCATATCGCAAAGCATATAGCATGACTAAACGCAGCCGGTCCACATCTGATATGCTATCATCATTTAGTAGATTTGTCACTGCCTGAAGATAGTACATTGAGACAGAAATTGTCACTTTTGTTAGTCTAAACTCCAAAGCCATTGCCAGTACATATGATAACAATTAGAAACATCGAGAAAAAATATTGGGGGAAGATAATAAGACACTAAAAAAATTGCTTTATGTATCTTGTAATCTGCTGGTGTAAGCATGGGTTGTTGGCCAAGGGAAAGGAGTCCCCGATTGCAGAACGATGTACCGAGAACAGAATAAATTTTTACCCCATTAACAAATCAACTCTCCATGGAAACAATATGAAGCTTATTAAGGCAATGAACAGAATAATTACAAGATAAAATATCCTTTGAGATGAATGGTAGCACTGAAATGAGCAAACTACTATAGTTGAATTTTATAATTTATCATAACCATACAAAGAAACATGCATTAATATTTAGAGCTTAAAATAAATTAAAAAACATTGCACCGCCAGCACCGCTCAAAAAGAATATCCCCCTTTTTTCATCTCCAAAGAACCTTTTCTTTGAGTGAGAGAGAATACATTAGACCATCACCCAATAACTCTTGAAGTTTGAGCAAAAGCAAAGGAAATTTTGCTAATCATTAATACATACCTCAAATGCAGCCCCTTGTCCTCCATTGCAAGCCAGTTCCTGTTCTGTTTGTGAAACTGTCATAAGTTTTCGCTGTTGTACTATCTTGCTCATTTCTGTTACCAAAGTCACATGCTTTGACACATTCCCATGCATTTTTCTGTACTCAGGATAATTGTCAACAAATTTGGCCATGTCCTCTGACAAGAGTCAAACCATAAATCAATTAATTACATACTATGCTGCCATGTATAAAAATAGGTGTAATAGCAGAAGGAATTTTATTATTCTGAAATGTGAGACAATTATAAGTACAAACCTATCGTTTGGATGTTCTGGTTGCTCTTTGACACTTGCTGAAATTCATCAACCAGCCGCTTGATATTCATACCTATATCTCCAAAATTCTCATACATGTTGGCTTTGAAAAATGAATCTTGTTCCGACGACAACACAACCTCCTGCAACAGCAAATAGCACAATATTTCTTTCAATTTGTATAAAATCTAAACTCGAAGATATTGCTAACGTGATTAAACAGCATAAAAGTCTCTCTAACCTCCTGATCCTTTGAAAATTTATCAATGGATTTCAAGTCCACCTTGTTGTCTTGGATTCCTATCAATTCATGAACCATAGCCTGGAAAGTATAAGGCCACAAACAAGAATTACTTTATGAATAAACAAACTATCAGATAGCTAAGCTGTAAGATTGTCAGTAAGCACTGACTATAGCATTAATCCCATAGATACCTGATAGGTCCATTGATTGAGCAATGGGGTTACAGGATCATCTCTCCTGTCAAGCACCAACAACAGTGGTGAAACTTCTGTTCGCCTAAAATCAAAAAGACCACTTTCTTCTTGGTACATCAGTTTCTGTTTGAAGCCCATTAATGTAAATTAGTATTTACTACATATGCATGATAAATTATAACACATAGGGATACACATATTGCCAGATAAAACAACAATAAGATGGCTACATCTGTGGCAAAAGTATGCCTAGAGATATGCATGGTGAGTTCAGAAAAATGAAAATTAAAAAAGAAAAAATAATAAAAACACATGCAAACGCACCTTAAAAACATGCAAAGTCAAAATGCATAAGATTGTCTAACATAAACAGAAAAATAACAAATAATATATATTATCTACCGAGAAAAAGTGACTACATATTTATGTCAAAAATTCTACTCACATTTGCTTCGTGTGCTATTCTTTTGGCAATGTCAGACGTCCTTTGATATCTAATAACTGGTCTCCGTTTTAATGCCAAAAAGACAGCTGCTACACCATCAACAACCCGATCACAGAAGCGTTGCAGTGTTGAAGGATCCACCACAGCTGGGAGCATATAAATATAACTTGAAGGGATGTGCAAAGTGAAATGATAAGGATCAACTGCAACAAAGTCTGCGTAGAACTCCTGAATGATCGTAACAAAAACTACATCAGAATTAAACTTCGCAATACAAATCCCAGCATTTGAGATCACATATTTACTACAAAAAGAGATGGGGGGTTCAAGGGTTCCAGCACAAGAACGTGTGCAATCATCCATCATCATAAAACGGATAGATAGAAAAGTTCCCATGTTTACAGCGCAAGCAAAAGCAGTTACCTGAACTTGCTGGACAGCTTCATGTTCATTTGAATCAGCAAGTATGTGAATCTGAGTGTCCTTCAATATGTTGGAGAAAACTGTAAATTTCAGAATGCATTCACAAAGTGTCTTCGAATCAATATGAGAAAAAAAATTATCACTTCAACTAGGGAAAATATACAAAACGGAATTCCTAAATAGGGATTGCTTTATATATACTACAGCATCTGTAAAGATTTAAAAGACCTACATAGGTGATACTCCCCAAATCTAGGAGCGGCGAGCTGGCGGCGCAAATGCTGGATGTTCTCCGTCGTAGGGCGAAGGAAGTAAACAGCCTTGAGATGCGACATAAGCTCCTTCGACTTGGTTATGGAATCCACCAACTCCACCAAGAACACTTCCTTTTGAAGAAGCTCTGACTGTGAATATACAACGCTCACAATACTCACCTACACCATCAATTTCACATTTCACATCCATGTTGTAGCTCAACACCATAACCAGCAACACATATTTACGAGTTTACAATCATATGGAAAAATGAACGCCAATATCATAATTGAAACAATGAATGAAGAATTATATCAGAGAAAATGAATTGATTCGTTGAGATCGTGGTGCGTACCATTTGGGAATCGAGGATTAGGAGAGATGTCCTGTAGCATGCGGTTGACGTAGTCACGTGCAGAGGACGTGAGCACCATTTTTTTTGTAGTGGCGACTCGAATAATATGGATCGATCTAAGTCTCAGTGGAGAGATTATAATCGAAGATGATTAACACTGTTGAATTTGCCAAAGGGTTGCAAATCTGGTAGAGGGGTTGCAGAATTTCAGATCCACCACCACTAAGGACCAAAGACGACGAGTCTTAAGCCTTCGATTCTAAATGCACCGTTTCAGGCATAGTTAATTGCCGAGTAATGCTGTTGATCCCAAATTTTCATTGCATTGGCAGCATTGCAACTAGTAACATGTAAAGGTTCTGAAAACCGAACCGGTCATCGAACCGTTCTAGTGATTGGTTCGCTGGTTTATTGGTCCAACCGGTTCAACCGTGGTTCAACCGAAATAACCGTTTCATAATAAAATAATAAATAAAATATAAATAAACACACCAAGATTAACAAAAATCAACTATATTTAACTAAGATTAACAAAATTTTCAAACATAATTTTAACAAGATAAATTAACAGAGTTTTCAAACCAATTTTAACAAGTTCAGCACAATGATTAATAGCAAAAAAAAGGCTAGCACTGTCAACTCTCCAATTGCTCAATAACCTCCTTTCCTTCCCAACACCTTCAGAGTAATCTCTAGCTCATCCCACACTAAGTTATATCAATTAGAAATTATCAAACCACATTCATTTTGTATGCCAAAAGTTTTAACATGGAAAGCTTTATTGCAAGAATGCAAGTCGGTGTGCAGCTCCTCAGACAGCTAATCAATACAAACATTCAAGTAAAAAGAAAAACAACACAGCAACAACACAACAAAGAATCAAAGGAACATTTAAAACACAGCAACAACACAACACCTATAGGAATATTTAAAACAAAGAAGCAACAAAGAAAGAAATATCTAAGAATCAGCATTGTTGAGAACAATAACTTGAACGTGTATGCTTAAAGAATCAAAGGCTAAGTTTCACTGGGAAACTGAAGAACACCCAAACGAAGGAAACTTCAATAACAGCTTGAACCAAAATTCACAATCCCTTTAAATTGAAGCAGCAAGCAACTTGAGAACTAAAGCAAGGTTAACAAGGTTAAGCAATGAACTAAATCAGCATAATTTTAACAAAGATTAACTGAAATAAATAAACTAATTATTCAATGATTCAATCCAGAATAAGAGAACAGTATAATACACCACAGGAGCAGAGCTAATTAATGATTTAAATTTCAATCTGAGTAGCACTAACAGAATCCAAAAAAAATAAATATTCCAGCAGAATCTCAAAAAAATCATTTAATAATGCTTCAAATGGGTGTTGACCCGTATACGAATGGTGTTGCTGAATGAAATGATGTAGAACCAACAATTAATCATACTTCAAGTAATAACAGCAAGGTTTAGAAGTGAGAACCAACAATTAATCATACTTCAACAATTATTATTACAACAAATTAGGTTTATACCTAGGGTTAGTGGAAGACAGAGAAGAATGCAGAGCTGGCGGCGACAGGAACAGTGGCTGGGGTGGAAGGGTCGAACAGAGCTGGCGCCGGCAGGAAGACACTCGCGACGGCAACTGGCGCTGGCGGTGGCTGCGATTTTGATGGCTGAAAGGAAAGCTTGTTGTGCGAACGGAAAGCTGGCACCACGGGTCTGTGCAGGTGAGTGACTTCCACGGACCTTGCGACAGCGGCGGTGGCTGGACGGAGGTTGCACCGGAAGCTCGCGGGGGAGACTGAACGTGGTGAGACCGTGAGAGCGAGAGGTGAGAATGAAGGGAGGGGAGGCTCGAGAGTGGGTGTGTGCAGTGTGGGTGTCTGGGTGAAACAGTCTTAGGGTTCCATTTGGGGGCCAAGCTGCAAAACGCGTTTTTAACTTTTTTGGCAAAATTCAAAAACCGGCCGGGTCACAGTTCGGTTCGACCGACCGGTTCCCGGCCGGTTTGACAGTCTAACTTCGGTTTTTAAATTGGACGGTTT
>NC_029781.3:799399-808293 GCF_000817695.3 Arachis duranensis | reverse complement strand
AATAAAATATAAATAAGCACATGAAAATATAATTATAGTCTAATCTAAACTTTAAAATATCATTCAAATTAAAAGTACTACATAAACCAAATGTTATAATCTCATTCAAATACAAATTCAAAGTTCAAAAGTCAACAAACAACCAATCAAACATAACATAGCAGCATCAAAACGATCCAAGTTTGTCATCAATCATCAAAATCCTCCATAATTTGCTGCAGATTTGCCTCATTGAATTGTCACAAGTGCAAATAAATAAATGGAGATGCTCAACAACAACTGGCACACAATTAAAAAAGAAGACTCAATGAATTGAAGAACTGAACATAATATAATGTAGCCATTCTTATCTTTAATTTGTCGATCCAACCACAATTTTAATTTTCTCTTAGTCCTCACTCTGTTCTACACTGAGAAAATGAGAAGCATTATTTCAAAACTTGTTCTTATTATTTTTGTAACTGTAACACTTGATCATCATGTTGTGGAATGCCGCACTCTTAACACTCTGAACAAGTACAACATCTCAGGTTCAAAAAATTCTTTGTTCACAAAATCAGTTCATATTTCATCACAGTTTCATGACTTTCATCACAGTCTAGCAGTTCATAGTGTCACAAAATCAAAGATCACAAAACCATGTCACAAAATCAGAGTTTACAAGATCAGACTTCACAAAATCATGTCACAGAATCAGAGTTAACAAAATCAGGTTTCACAAAATCATGTCACAAAATCAAAATTCAGTTCACAAAATGAGTTCAGAAAATCAAAGTTCACAGTTTCAGAATTCAGAGTTCATCATGTCACAAAATCAAAGAGCTACTCAATGAACAGAGTTCACAATATCAGATTTCATCACAGCATCAGAGACTCAGAGTTCATCACAGTATCACAGTATTCACACTTCACAGTATTCAGATTTCAGAGTTCATCACAGTTTTCAGAGTTCATCAAAGTATCACAGTATCACAGTATTCAGAGTTCATCACAGCTACTCAATGAACAATAATAAGTTCATAACTAAAATTTCAATTACCTGGAACTCGAAGGCTTTCTCTCAGAGCTCGAAAGGAACCTTCAGGCTTCAACGCGGAGTCGAGTGGTGACGGAGAGTGGGAGAGTGGGAGACAGACAGCGACGCCGACTCGAGTGGTGACGGAGCTCACTTCGCGGCGGAGCTCACTGCCGTGTGGCCGTGTGCGCCGGTGAGATCGTGATGGGTGATGGCGTTCTCTCCTTCTCTCTGAAGTCTGAACCTTGATGAACGATGAGAATGGTGATTGGTGAAGCTGAACTGTGAAATGGGAAGGGCGAAGGCATTACCGCATTAGGGATTCAGATTTGAGATCTCACTTTCAGAAAATCAGAAGAGAGAAAGAGAACAGAGAAGAAGAAGACTACCCTCACTCCCTCAGCGTTGCCGTTCATCACATTGTTTTAGCCATTTAGGGTTAAACTTTTCCAGAGCTCCAAACGGCAGCGTTTTGCTGCTGTGCTCAAAAACCGGCCGGGTAACGGTTCGGTTCGACCGACCAGTTACCGGCCAGTTCACTGATTTAATTCCGGTTCTCAAATTTACGGTTTTTCTCATTGTCCGAATCGTTTTAGCTTTCAGTTCACGGTTTGACCGGCCAATTCGAATCAATTTTCAGAACATTGGTCGAAACTGTATTACTAACGATTTTCGATTCGACCGGTTCAAACCAATTTTCAGAACATTATTATAGAAAGCTATATTTTTATTTCTTCTTTCCGTGTTTATCTTGTTATTCCTTCTTTCTCTTGTATGTTGTTAGAGAGATTGGACTTGTTTAGGTGAGCTTTTAAGAAAAGATCTTTTTTCGAATTATCTTTTTTTAAAAGATCTTATAGAGAAATAAAAGTAATTTTATGTTTGGATATCTTATGTAAAAAGGTCTTTTTATCTATCAATTATGTTTGGACATAACAATGTAAAAGTACTTTTTTGTTTATTTATTACATGAAAAACATCTTTTTTTTTAAGGAAAAAAGATCTTTTAAAAAAATATGTAAATTACAACTTCTCAAAAAAGATCTTTTTTTTATTTTACTGGTGCTTTTACTTTTACTACTAGAAATTTGCGAAACACGTTAAAAAATAAAAAAAGATCTTTTTTCATTGAAAAAAGATATTTTTTTAACAAAATAATGACGCCCAAACATGCACATTGTCTCCTCAAATATTTACTTTTAGATTTTTTTAGTGTCCTCTTCCTACAACTTTCTTTGTAAACTCTATCGGAATTAGGGTCTTCCATTTGTGTATACTTATTTTTCCTTATAATTTTGCGAGGTGTGTGTTCTTCGTCGAATGATATTAGTATTAGTGATGGTGATTGTTAAAATATTTTTTACAAAAATATTAGTAATATATATTTTTCTAAAATAAACACGATAAATTAAATAATTTTTAATAATTAAAATCTTTTGTTATTATTTAGTATAGCGACTCAGCTTCAATTTTCTTGATTGGTAAAATGTCTTTATGATCATATAATTTTGATACCCGTCTTGATGTTAAAATAATTTAATTTGATTTCAAATATAAGCGTTAGATTACAAAGATTTTGTAATTGTGGTGGTATTTGAGTGTTATTGCCATTTTAAAGGGTTATCAGATATGTATCGGAATCAAATTTTTTTGGTTTTATGTCTGTAGAATTGATTATGGTGACTTATTTCACAACAAATTTATTTTAGTTAAGTGATTCTCATAAAGTATCACTACTGATACTATATGTCAAAATATTAAAGAATCAAACCTGAACGGCCTCTATTACTTCATTTTTATACTCTAATCTCGAAACTCTGTTAGTGTCATCAGTCATTATTATCAACTAGAATAAATTCAGACAAAATGAAGTCTATCAGATCTTTTGCAATTTGTTGGATTATAAATTGATAGCTTGCAAGTAATATGAACGGAATAATTAATCCCGTTCAATATATCTTGTTTTCTTCAAAGTGTAAAGCAAAATGTAGAATAAGATAATAAGTCAGTGATAAATCTAGAAATGTTCTGAATTCAAGTGTTTTACACACATTTCAAATACCAAATATTGCACATATCAAAGGTGGCATGAATATGTCTTCTGAGAAATGATGATTTTCTTGTAAAAGAGTTACAGAAAAATGTTTCTTACACGTCTTGGCCAATACATAAAAAACAGAGAAGAATGTGGAGAAGCAAAATAAGCTAAGTCATAAGTGTTTTTCACTGCAACCGATCCTTTCAGAATGAGATCCAAGTTATTATTGTAATGCATCCGTACCCCAAAGTTCTTGCTATATAAATTCAATTAAGCCATAACATCAGAAAAGAACATAAGATCAGATAAAAACATTCTGAAAAATATTCATCAATTGATGGCATCTTCTCAGCCAAATATTCATTTCAACTTCCCTCAGTTCCCTCCTCCATCACCATCCCACCCTTTCAACTATCCGCCACCGCCACCCTCACATTGTTTCACTCCTCCACCACCACACGCGCACCCACCACCATCACCGCACCACCCTGTGCTTCCACCACCATACCCAGTTCCAACACCACCCTCTCCAGATAACCACCACCCAACTATCATAGTGATTGTGTTTGTATCCTTTGGAAGCCTTTTGTTCCTTTCAGTGCTGGCTTTTGCTCTGTTTTGCCTGATCAAGAAGATGAAGAAGAAGAAACAAGAAACTGATATCATCCATTTTGATGAGCACAGGCATGTCACTGAAGCCATTGTGCCTGGCCCTTGTGGTGAGCAAGTGGTGGTGCTATCAGTTGACGATGATGTCCACATTGACGAAGAAATCATCAAGAATGAGGAATTTGGTCATGCTTTGCAGGAAAAACAATCATCAACTGCCAATGAAGGCAATGATCCTAAAAGCCCTGATCATGATCATCAGCAGAAAGCTTGAAAATAAAAGACTTCATTGAAAGATTTGTGTGTTATTATTGATCTTAATCTTTCACACTTAAAGCTGTTTTTTTTTTCTTCTTTCAATGATATCCTCCTTGTAAAAATTGACGAATTCTCAACATGTTGATGATGTATTATGTATAAAATCCTATGTTGATAAGACCATAAACGGTTGCATTTTATCACACATCAACATTAACATGCCAATTTGGGAACTAAGAATTCAGACATGCAACTATATCACTGAGATAAAAGAAATGCTAAAAATGTGACAAGAACAAGAATTTGACAACAATATTTTTATTTATCAGAAACAGAAACTACACAATGGCAGTAGGAAAAGGCCTATCATTCATTCTCTACATTCAAAATCAAACTCCACAAACTCGATAACTTTTAAAAGGGATTACAAAAGACGTTTATTTTTGTTTTTATCTTTTTCTTTTTCTCTGAAAGAGAACCGTCCCCTATCAGGGACAATTTCCTCACTGTTAAGCTTATTCATCCATCCGAATGATGCACCTGATGGACTCTCCTTTCAGCATCAAATCAAAAGCCTTGTTAATCTCTGAGAACGGAACAGTGTGAGTGATGAATTTCTCAAGTTCCAACTCCTGAATTATAACCAATGAAGGGATCCATTAGCAACATGAATAAAAAAACATATCAACTTGTTAAGACTACAATGAAGAGTTTAGTATAAAAAGCTTACCCCTCTCATGTACTTCTCCACAACATTAGGAAGATCGGTTTGGGGTTTGTAGTTACCATAGAAGGTACCCTTGAGAGTCCTCTCATTCAAGAAGTTCGTAGGATGACTTTTGAAAGCATCATCTTTGCTTGGCACACCAACAAGAACAGCAACACCCCAACCCTGAAAAGGGAAGAGAATATTTAAGTTTCAGTATTAGTAAATAACTTATCATAACAACATTATAGCAACAAATTAAAAAAAGAACAAGTTCTGATTCAATTACATCATGGACACGTTCAAATGCTGAGATCATAGCTTGGATGCTGCCAGTACATTCAACAGAACGATCCACACCTCCATTGGTCATTTCAGCAATTACCTGTTGAGCAACATTAACATCTTAGTCTTTCTTCCATGAAAGTATAAATAATTATGGAGAAAAACTTAGAATGAACTAACCTCTTGTACAGGTTTGTTATGATCTTTTGGGTTCACAAATTCATTAACCCCAAACTTCTTGGCTGCCAACAATAGTAAAATGAGAAAATACCATTAGTAAGTGAATACAATTTGTAGTTGTGGGAAACTTGCTCAATTTATTCTATGCTTAGTCATCTATTACATTTGATTCAAAGAGAATGGCATTATACCTAATTCGAATCGGCTGGAAACTAAATCAACCCCAATGATTCTTGATGCACCAGAAATCCTTGCCCCTTCAGCAGACTAAAATTTGGATTGAAAAAAGAACAAGAGTCACTACTCACTAATGCCCTTGATCCATAGCTATAAAAACTGCAATGCAAAGAAAAATAGAGGGTAACATACAGCAAGACCAACAGCTCCGAGTCCAAAAACAGAAACAGAAGAACCAGGTTTTGGTTTTGCAACATTGATAGTGGCACCAAGACCTACAAAACATGAAAATGAAACTGAATTGTCAGAGAAGAGAATCACCAACAAACAAAATGTGAGGAAATATACTAATCTAGGATGATGTTGCAAACCTGTGCAGATTCCACAGCTGAGAACACAAACTTTGTCAAGTGGTGCTTCAGGGTTTATCTTTGCAACACATCCAGCATGAACCACAGTGTATTCACTGAATGTGGAGGTCCCAACAAAGTGGTAAATTGGTTTTCCCTTAATGGAGAATCTTGATTCTTGATCATGGATCATGACACCCCTGTCAGTGTTGATCCTGAGAAGGTCACACATGTTGCTCTCCTCCGACTTGCAGTGAGGGCATTCGCCACACTCTGCGGTGAACACAGGGAGGGCATGGTCACCTGGTTTCAGATGAGTCACTCCCTCTCCTACACTCTCCACAATCCTGCACCATTACCAATATCATTGTTCTTTAACTTTCTTAATCTTGTTTGATATAATGTTGTATAATGAATGAACCAATGTACATGGTAAAGAATCACAGAACTTAATACAAAGAAGTTTATGCTGAGGGATTCAATTCTTATGACACTCAGTTTAAAAAACAGATGAGAATAGACATACCCTCCAGCTTCATGACCAAATATCCGAGGAAATAATGGAGTCTGGCCCTGAAATTGGGAAAAGAGATAGTAACATATTAAACTCTTGTGATGCATAAAATAATCATATCATCATAGCTATAATAATAATAATAACAAAGAAAAAAAATTTGAGAAATGAAGAAACAATCATAAAGTAATCCCTATTCCCTAGTCAACTTGTGATCAAGCTACATCACTATATAAATTTCAAACCTTGGCTTCCCAGAAGTAAACATCGGTGTGGCAAAGTGAGGTGTAGAGAATCTTCAAACGGACTTCACCGGCCTTAGGTGGCGCAACCTCCACTTCTTCAATCACCAAACAGATTAGGTTTCTTGGTGTGAGGTTTAGTACTTTCGATTTGAGGATTGATTTTTATCGATCAGTGTTCCTTGTGAGGCCTGGTTCTGTGCCTAAGCATTCACCCCAAAGGATTAAGACAACATTGAGATTGGACAAGATGGATGATATTAGCCATGAGTGGATTGATTCAGATGTTCTAATATTCAATTCAGGTCATTGGTGGACAAGGACTAAGCTTTTTGACATGTAAGTAACTAGTAACTTAATTTTTCCAAGTTATAGGTTCATAAATTGAAGATTTGATTTACTCCATGGCATGTTTTGTTTTGGTTTTGTTTATATGTGATTCATTGCAATTTGCATTGCATTTGTGATTGATTTTCTTCCTTGGAGAATTCATGCTATAGTTGGCAGTTTGTTACTAAATGAGTTCCAAGGAGATAGATAGTATTCTTGGAAGCTTATAAAATGAGTAAACACCCAAATTATTCCCAACAAATTTCAGATCGAACATGTCTCTTAACAATTTTATTATGAGATAATTTAGTTAAAAAAATATTTATAAGACAACTTAGTCTCCTTTCAAAACAACGGAGGGACCAATCTGTTTGATAAAGTAATTCTTGAGGACTTCTAGAGTAATAATTGTCTTTTGGAGCAAAGTATCCCAGTTGGAGTTCCTTGAAAACCAATTTAGGTTTTTACTCTTGTAAATCTAGCAAGGTTTTTTGTTTCTAAAACAATTCTGCTTAGGATTTGAGAAACTTTTAAATGAATGCCCTATGATGATTTTTGTCAATAATGTAGAAAGGCTTATTGCAAAAGAAAATTTCTTTGGTGAAGAGTGAAGATTGTAGTTAAATTTTTTACTTTTTTTCTCTATTGTAAAAAGAGTAATTTTCACTCTCCATTGAAAAATAACCTTCATCATACCATGTCCCATTTCAAAAGGTCATTCAGTAACTGTAGATGAGAACCTAGATTTTCACTCAAAGTCTAGTGTTTTGCCTCAAATTAGAAGATTGTTATGTTCTTATTTCTCTTAGGTCACTTGGGGCAGACAGATGATAGATTAGAACCAGACTGGTGATTTTTGTTTTGAGGTCTCTATGTACAGGATCAAGGTAAATGTGAACAGCATGGAAATAATTTGATAATGAATAACCAAAACCTTGAATTGAATGTACTTCATGTTAGAATCATTCATTACTTCCATTAATTGTTAGTTCAAGTCCATTTGCATTAGCCGTGTGATTTCATAGTGTGAGATTCTAGAATAATTTGGTGCTAACATGATCTTCAGACAGGGGTTGGTACTTTCAGGTTGGTAGCTCAGTGAAACTTGGAATGACAATCAATTCTGCTTATAACACAGCCCTTCACACCTGAGCATCTTGGGTGGAGAATTCAGTCAACATGAATAGAACAAGAGTGTTTTTCCGTACCTTTGAATCATCTCATTGGAGGTGAGCTCTTTCTTCTCCATTACTTATTTTTCATTTTGGCAAGAATGCAAGTAAGTGGTGTTTATATTTTGATGGCAGTGGAAAGAACCACAATGCATGCAAAGTGAGTAGGAATCCATGGAAGAGAAGCAATGGGAAGGAGCGAAGCCCTATATCAGATATGATCAATAGGGTTGTGAAGAACATGAGTGTTCCAGTAACAGTTTTGCATGTAACACCAATGAGTTCTTATAGGAGTGATGATCATGTGGGAACTTGGAGTGACAATCCATCTGTTCCTGATTGCAGCCATTGGTGTCTCCCTGGTGTTCCTGATATGTGGAACGAAATTCTCTTCTCTTATTTGCTTCCAAAACCTCTCTAACAATATTAACACCAAACCCTCTATCTTAGTGTGTTGTTATTTGTTGTCTAATTTTAATCCCATATGTCTTGTCCCTTGTTATGAAGCTCTATAACCTCAATTTTGACCTCCATTACTTGGATTAACTTAGATAACATATGCACCATTATAAAACAATAATGTTAAGCATACACACAAAATTGCTATCAAATTATTATATACATAGAATAATAGAAAATGTCCCAATAACATGGATGGCTATAATATATAACATGCATCGTGATGATCATGATATGGTATGATGATCACGGTCAGGAGTGGCAAAACGGGTTGGTCCAATGGGATAATCTGTCAAATTTGCCAAAAAGGATGGATTGGGCTAAAATTCGGAATTCGCCAAATTTGCTAGTTCGAGTTTTGGTGGGATGGCCGACCCATTGAGTCAAAAGTTTTTTTTTTTAATAAAAGAGGGATTAGTACTCTAAAAGTTAACAATTGTGTAATTTTTAAATGCACCTTTTCACTTTTTTTATTTTTTTAATTAATTTTATTTATTTTATTTTATATTTTTATATATATGTTCAAATGATGTGAATTGTTTTTTAAAATAAAAATATT
>NC_029781.3:716186-799374 GCF_000817695.3 Arachis duranensis | reverse complement strand
TTATTTTTATTTATATTTATTTTTTAATTATTTTTTTTAGAAAAAAATTAAATAGGCTAACCCGTCAACCCACCCACCATAAAACGAAATGAGTTAGAATTTTGAGTCCAATTTACTTTGCAAGACAGACTAATCCACCTTGTTTTTTGGGGTGGGTCTTGACTACCCGCTTTGCCATCCTTATGTACCTCTCTTGTCATGTGGCTTATAAATTTCACATCCATCAATTTAATTTGAATACACAACGCTCACAATACTCACCTACACCATTAATTTCACATTTCACATCCATGTTGTAGCTCAACACCATAACCAGCAACACATATTTACGAGTTTACAATTATATGGAAAAATGAACGCCAATATCATAATTGAAACAATAAATGAAGAATTATATCAAAGAAAATGAATTGATTCGTTGAGATCGTGGTGCGTACCGTTTGGAAATCGAGGATTAGGACCTTCATGCTGGAGATGTCCTGCAGCACGCGGTTGACGTAGTCACGTGCAGAGGACGTGAGCACCATTTTTTTTGTAGTGGCGACTCGAATAATATGGATTGATCTAAGTCTCAGTGGAGAGATTATAATCGAAGATGATTAACACTGTTGAATTCGCCAAAGGGTTGCGAATCTGGTAGAGGGGTTGCAGAATTTCAGATCCACCACCACTAAGGACCGAAGACGATGAGTTTTAAGCCTTCGATTCTAAACGCACCGTTTCAGGCGTAGTTAATTGTCAAATAATGCTGTTGATCCCAAATTTTCATTGCATTGGCAGCATTGCAACTAGTAACACTAACAACAACTCTTATGGTTAACTCAATAAATCTACAATTATGATTATTAATATTTTTATTTATAAAATAAATTACTAAAAATAATAATAAAAGATATATATTAAGAATAAAATCATTGATAACCGAGAGCTAGAGAGATTTTATAAATAAAATAATAATAAAATTTTGTCACCGTAAATGTAATAATAATAATAATAATAATAATAATAATAATAATAATAATTTATTTTAAAAGTAAAAAATAATTTTAAAAAATAACTACAATATTTTTTAAAATTGTAAAATTTAATATAGTTTATATCTTATTAAATATTCTTTTTTTTATTTTTTATAATATATTTTAATCTACCAAATTAATAATTAATCGGGCAATTAACTTGATTAAAATAAAACAAAGAAAGTTTTACGTATATACAACAATTGAATCTTCCTTACGTGCATGTCCTGATTGCATTTATATGTAAACTGTGGTGGGTAACCACGGTTTTAAATTTACATATAAACCGTTGTAGGTTGGCACGATTTACATCATGAAACAATGAAGGTAAACCGCTGTAGTCTAGCACGTTTTACACTTGAATTTTGGAGGTAGAAACCGTGACTGGTCACCATGGTTTATGAAGAAATCTTGTGCGCATGAAACCCTGCTGGCTACCACGTTTTATGTATGAAGTAATATAAATTCATTAGCCGCTGTAAGTCATCACAGATCACTTTTGTGGGAAAGCAAAATTTTTTAGGGTGGGTGGTTGAGAGAGAATCCGGGGAGCCTTGGAGGTTTAGGGGGAGGCTTTGAGTTTTTTAACTAGTTGGGTGGTGGAGCTATGGAAGACGAAACTCGCCTGTACCGATTAAATGGCGTTGCGCACGTGGTTGGATACATCGACGAAGAGGTTAGTTATACAAGCTTATTATTATTATTATTATTATTATTATTATTATTGTTATTATTATTATTGTTATTAATATTATTATTACTATTATTATTATTAGTGGAAGTTGTTAGTATTATTATTCCTGTTGGTATTGTTATTATTGTTAATTTTTTTATTATTAGGATTAGTGTTATTATTATTCATATTAATGTTATTCTTATCCTTGTTAGTAACTATTGTTATTATCATTATTATTATTGCCATTGTTTGTTATTTTGATTACTATTATTAGTAAAAATAGAAAACCAATGTGGGTGTATAATAAGTTTTTTAAATTATATTTGCTATTATTAGTATTGGTCGTATGTTGAGGATTTCCTTACTCATATTTTGCAGCCTACTAGGGTTATTAGCGGTGTCAAGAGACAATAGAATATGCCTTTACACGACCGTATTATACCTTATCTGGAGACCGCTGGCTTGTATCACCTCGCTAGGCTGAACAGTCAGTGGTTCTGGGTTAATGAGCCTCTACTTAGCGCATTCATTGAGAGGTGGCGTCCTGAAACCCACACCTTTCACATGCCGTTTGGGAAGTGCACCATCACTTTGCAAGATATGGCATATCAGCTGAGTTTGCCCATCAATGGAGAGGCCGTTAGTGGGTGCCTGACTGACTTTGAGAATCTGATGGAGAACGGAAGACCCGCATGGGTGTGGTTTTGTGAGTTGTTTGGCGAGTTACCGCCGCAGAATAAAGTCAAGCAGATGACGGTGTGCTACACATGGTTCCATGAGAGGTTTCAGGTTCTTCCAGCAGACGCGAGTGAAGAGACCGTGCGTATATACGCGTGTGCTTATATTCTGATGTTGTTGTCCTCTCAACTGTTTGCGGACAAGAATGCAAACCGGGTTCACCTTCGCTGGTTGCCTTATTTGGCATCGATGGACGACTTGGGTAGATATAGCTGGGGCTCGACGGCACTGGCCTAGTTGTATAGATGTCTTTGTCGTAGGACAAACAGAAACGTTGTTAACTTGGCCGGACCACTACAGCTTCTATAGTCTTGAATTTTCTGAAGGTTTCCCAGTTTGAGGCCTAGTGGTTTTGATGTGTTTGGGTTTTCGCTTGCATCCAGGTACGGTTTATTATTTTCGGTCCATAACTTGTTCAATTTCATGTGTTGTTGTTCGTTATGACATGCTTTCAATGAAACTTGTAGGTGGGCTACATATCTACCAAGAAACGATGCAGGGGATCAAAAAGTGGTGTCTGCACGCCTTTCTTTGGATAGATTGTGTGTCCACGATGTGAGTCGTGTAGTCATTACTCTTACAAGTAGTCGTTCATGTTTACTCTTGTGGTCTTACCTAACGTTACCTTCTCCGATACAGTTCGTGTGGGAGCCTTATTCTTCTCCCGAGATTGTTGCTGTTTTCATCCGGAGATACTAGTTGACGAGCACCGTAGGCTATGAACGGCGGTCACTAGCCTGATATATTTTGCTGCGATTGAGTGGCATCAGGTGGATAGGGTGGTACCGCAGTTCGACGGTGTTCAGCATCTCCCTCAGTTGGCTCTGAACATAGATTGGCTCCATGCGAAGGATGGAAGGGGTGGAGATCGATGATTCTCCAAATATTATCAGGAGTGGCATTTGCATTGGGAAAACCGGGTTGATTTAGTCATACCGATCAATCGAGTAGCTGACCCCGGTCCATCAGCTGAGTACTTAGACTGGTGGTACCGTGTGGCCCACAGATTCCTATCCCCAGATGTTGCATTTCATGATCCTAGGCCGATTGTTTTGACCGAGGAGGCTCGTCACAGAGGGTCGTCGCATGCACCTCCCAGGATGCAGGTTCCCGACAGACCGGACAACAGGCGAGTGGATCGGCGTCGGCGTATAGGCACACATTCACTAATGTTGGTTGTCATGTGCCCGAACCGTCTACCGCTATCCTCGTGTTGGGTCCACTTGTCATACTCCATCCGGTTGGCCCAGTCACACATGGCCGAATTCTCAATTCGTATGATGTCAAACCAGTAATAAAACTTTGCTTCAGTTTTTGCATAGGCAGTATTCACCAGCATCCTCCTTGCATCTTTACCCTTGAAGCTAAGGCTAAAATTCGCTGCCACATAACGAATACAGTACGCTCGAAAAGCACGTGGAGGCAGTCAACCATTCTCGGGGGCCTCAAGTGCAGCCTTAATGCCATTATGCCTGTCAGTGATAACAAGGATACCCTCCTGTGGCGTCACATGCGATTGTAGGTTGGACAAGAATAATAACCATGATTCCGCATTTTCTCCCTCTACAAGGGTGAAGGCTATCGGGAGGATGTTCGAGTTCCCATCCTGCGCTATCACCAACAGTAACGTGCCTCCATACTTGCCATACAAGTGGGTGCCGTCAATATTCACGAGGGGCTTGCAATGCCGGAAGGCCTCTATGCAAGGTGAAAATGTCCAGAAAAGACGATGAAAGTACACCATTGACTCATCGACCTGATCCCCAAGTCGAACAGGAGAGGTCTTCAACACAGTGATTGTCCCAGCCATGGTCGACTGTACCCCTAGCATCCAACGTGGCAACTCGGCATACGACTCTTCCCAATCTCCATATATTTGTGCTACTGCCTTCTGTTTTGCCATCCAAACCTTCCTATAACTAGGCCTGAACCCATAATCAGCTTCTGTTGCTTGTTGCAAGACCTTTACCGTAACCGCATCATCGTCCTAACCAACGGAAAAATCCTTGCACAGATAACGTGGTAATCAAGCTAACGATGATCACTGGAAATAGAGGTCGCCAAGCAAGTGTGCAGACCGTTGTACCTCCTAACCTCCCAAGTGCCCTTTCGTGCATGAAGCAATATGCGAATCAACCAACTACAACCCTTGCCGAACTCCTTGCATTTTCCATGATACTTCAGATGATCCGATTCCAAGACTCTGTACTCAACACCTTGATGGATGCTATAGTCCTTCACACAAAGAACAGCTTCATCTTTATTCTGGAATGATTACCCAATCTGAAATTCTGTAGAAGAACCCCCAATTGTAGCACCTCCGTCCGCCTGTTGACCCAGAGCCTCCAAGTTCAGAGTGGAGAAGTGTGGAGGGTACTGCTGTGTGCCAAAACTTGAAGGCCCGTGCTGTGCATGTGGATTGGCACCAGTGTCATCATCGCTGTCCCCAATGATATCTACAGGCTCCTGGTCAGAGTCATCATCCCGCATTGCATTCTTTACTCGATCAGGTTCCCCAAAACCTTGAACATCATGAATCATGCCACCACCGGTATCCGCCTCAAATGCATGCTGCCAGACCCCAGAATTCTCCAACGGTACAGAACCAACTGCCTCCGTTCGATCTAAATCAGCTGCGAAGAAAGGGGATGCGACCTGCGGAACAGATGGTCCGGCCGCAGGCATCGAACTAGACGCACCGCCTACGGCAGTCGAGCTATGAACTGGAGCTGATGCCCCAGAACTATCGACACCAACCTCCAACTTCGCATACAGCTCGTGTATTCTGACCTCCGAAAAACTCCTAACACAATGAAACAGAACCCTAATATCTTCATCAGCCGCTAGCACAAACGTATCATACTTAACACCAGTCGAGACAACTGCGATGGAAATCTTATAGAATAGCTTCTTCACCCACTTGCTCCCAAATAACTCAAGCTTCTGCAAGATGCTGTTCTTTATATCTGATAAAGTACTTGATGAACTGATGAATACACTCAATGGTTCTCTGTCAGTGAACTTCACACCATATTTTTGCTTTTTTTTTTTAATTTTCTCAGAGCAATGCACTAAGACAAGAAAACTCTCTTCTTCACTTGCCATTCTGTGATAATGATCTCTTCAACAGTTTCAATCTCGCTCATATATATATAGAATTTTTCTCCTCATAAACCGTGGCTAGCTATAGGATTTTTTGGTCATATTTTTGTCTTCCTAAACCGTAGTGACCTACCACGGTTTACCTTCAAAGCTTCTCTTTCATAAACCGTTGCAAGCTGGCACTGTTTATATGTAAATAGGAAACCGTGGTTAGCTCCCACGGATTACATAATAATAAAAAGAGTAATACCCCAAATAGGTCCCCAAAGATTTGTCGGTCCGACAGATTTGTCCCCCAGAAAAATTAACTAGGTCCCAAGTCCCTAAAATTACTATATATATGCCATATAGGTCCCCAAGCCAGGTTGAACCGGTTAACATGACACTCTCTCTCCTACGTGGAGGTTGTAGGTGTGACGTGTCAGGTAAAGCAACACGTGTCACGCTCAGGACAAATTAGTCCCTGAACACGTGGCTAAAACGACGTCGTTTTGGGGACAACGCCAAACGACATCGTTTTGAGGGGACAGATTCGTCCCTATCTTTGTTCCCTGGTTCTCGAAACTTCGACTTTTTAAAGTCAAATAGGTCCCCAAAGATTTTGTTATAAGTCAAAAAGGTCCCTGAATTTATAGTATATATCAAATTGGTCTCTCGAATTAAGCAACTAGAACCATAATTAGAACCAAATCATGATAAAATTATCCAAAGTATGTCAAAATATGTAGTCTCAAGCACATGAAATGGCAGATCTCAAGTATAATTACAGTCAATAAAGGGGATCATACTAATACATTGTCTTGTGGTCATGGTAACCCAAGTTCAAGAAAAATTTCTATAGGTCAAAGAAACAAATCAAGTCAATGTCCATTGGAAGAAATTTTCTTATTTCTCCATTAATGTACACAAGTACCCCTTTGTTGTCTCTAATAAAACTTTCACTACGGTAAAATACAGGTACCATGTCTTTACTCATCTAAATACCAAAAAATAAAACTCTGTCACAAGTTAACCAAGCAACCAACACAATACAACGTCATAATAGAATAAAAAATTCAAATACCTATATTATTTTTGTTATTATCAAATATCTATCGGTAACCACTTCACATCTCTCATTTAAGCTACACCTGCAACAAACTGTCTTTGATCTATTCTAAACATACATCACATGCACGTTCATCATACTTCACTCTTTACTGCCAATTTAATACGGCAAAAACTAACTTAACTTATTTCAAACAATGGCGATATATACAACACACCACCACCAAGCAGTCCCTATTCTCACTGTCAAAGCACCATTACGAACTTGGATAAACGTTAATGGAGGTGAAGAATATGAAGGGTTAGGTCGTAAAATCTAGGTGAGGGTTTGGGATACTTGTAATTTTACAAAGAGAAAGGGAAATGATACATTTTTTTTATACAAGTTACCTACTGACGAATTCTAATTGTTTAACTATAATTATACTTGAGATCTGCAATTTCATGTGCTTGAGACTGCATATTTTGACATACTTTGGATAATTTTATCATGATTTGATTCTAATTATGGTTCTAGTTGCTTAATTTGAGGGGACCAATTTGATATATATACTATAAATTCAGGGACCTTTTTGACTTATAACAAAATTTTTGGGGACCTATTTGACTTTAGAAAGTCGAAGTTTCGAGAACCAGAGAACAAAGTTGGGGACGAATCTGTCCCCTCAAAACGGCATCGTTTGGTGTTGTCCCAAAACGACGTCGTTTTAGCCACGTGTTCAGGGACTAATCTGTCCTGAGCGTGACACGTGTTGCTTTACCTGACACGTCACACCTACAACATCCACGTAGGAGAGAGAGTGTCGTGTTAACCGGTTCAACCTGGCTTGGGGACTTATATGGCATATATCTAGTAATCTTAGGGACCTGGGACCTAGTTAATTTTTTTGGGGGACAAATCTGTCGGATTGTCAAATCTTTGGGGACCTATTTGGGATAATACTCTAATAAAAAAGGACATGCACGTAAAGAAGTTCCAATTGTTACATTCAGGTAAAGCTTTCTCTCCTTTAATTTATTTAAGTACATTGTCCTTATTTTTATATAATTAAAAATTTTGACGTAAAAAATAATAAAATTAATCTTATGTTGGTTATATATATTATTCTCTATGATATTATATTATTATAAACATAATTATATAAATAAATATTATTCTTTAAATTGCTAAGAGTTAAACTTAATATTAACACGACAAATTTATTAAAGAAGTTTAAAAATTTAACTATTTAAGTGTCACTAACTTCTTTTTTTTTAATATGGAGTGTCACTTAATTATAATACTCTTTTAATTGAATAATGTTAAAAAGATAATAATAATAATAATAATAATAATAATAATAATAATAATATAAAATTAGTTTTCCTTTTGTGTTAAATTTTCAAAAACAAGGCATTAATAATTAGTGCTAATTTTACATTTAATGTCTTTTTTAAACAAAAATATTATTTATATACTAAAATGAATTACTGCATAAATAAAAAGAAATGAAAGGGAAAACTAATTACTATGGTACACATTTTATGGGAAATAGATACTCTCCCATTTATTTTTTTAACACTTAAGAGAATAAAGTGTGATCTCTCGCCTTTAATTTTACGGAAATATTTGGTAACCAAAGAAAACCAGCCAAAAACAGTCATAACTTGTCTTATTTAGCATTCATTAATTGTTGCGACAATTAATAAATACTAAATAAGGCAAGTTCTTGCTGTTTTTTTTGTCTACCTAACATTAGGACCAAAAATAAAGAGGAGACAGAGAATAATAAAAGATGAGATTAAACACTGGACAATTTTTTTCCACCCCGAAAAGAATCCACTCCCCACTTTATGGGTGTCGTCTCAGTTTGTTTCCAATCCAAACCTGCATTTCGCACGAACCATATTAACAGCAATAAAGATCAGTAACTTATCTCTCATGTGATCATGTCATAGACAAAACTAAAATAGGCGTGTCTCCAAGACCTCTTCAATACCAAACTGCCGCATACCACCCAGAAGCCCGTGATGTACCCAAAAGCAATGCTTCCATATAACCAGAACCTTTCACCTTCATTTGCATCTTCTTCTTCATCTCTTGGTGGCAACATTAATGAGCAGCAGTTAGTTGGCAGTGGTGTTCCACAAAGATGTGGGTTGCCCTCATAAATCGATGGATCACTGAATGTCCCAAACTGATTAGCTACTGGAATCTGTCCTGAGAAGTTGTTGTATGACAAGTTCAAATGACTCAAGAAAGTCATTGAAGTCATGCTTGGTGGGATTGAACCCGAAAGATGGTTGTGGGAAAGATCAAGGCTTTCCAAGTCAGTCAATGATCCAATGTTGCTTGGTATGTTACCAGTGAGATGATTCCATGACAAATTCAAGGCACCCAAGTGAACTAGCTCACTCAACTTTTCTGGTATCTCTCCAGTAAGATCATTTTTAGAAAGATCAATGGTTGAATGCACTACCATCTGGTTGATATAGTCCACTATTCTGCCATCGAAGACCAACTCTATATGCCTCGTGTATGGTACATGGTCTTCAAAAACAAATGAATACATCAGATATTTGAAAGATGTTTGAGGCAGTTTGTAACCGTGCACATCTCCTAAACATGCAGGAATAGAACCTGATATTCTGTTTTCTGCAAGATCTAATAAATGAAGTAAAGGTAGATGACATAGGTCTTCAGGGATGTTTCCAGTTAAGGCTTAACAGTTGGAAAGCGTCTTCCCTCTCTCTCGCAGGAAAAACTACTCTGGTGAAATCAACTCTATCTTCTATTCCTACATATACAATGCAATCTGCTATTTTACCTATATCTACTTGTAATGCCATTGACCGTAAATGCAGGAATTTTATTTGGGGTGAGACAGACAACTCAAAAAAAGTGCATTTGCTGAATTGGAACACCATAACTAAAGCGAAACAGTCGGGAGGTCTAGGACTGCGGCATGCAAAGGACCTAAACCACGCGTATATGATGAAAGCTGGTTGGGGGCTTATTGAAAGCAAAGATTCCTTATGGGCAAGAGTTCTCAGAGCAAAATACAAATGTGGCAATGACATTATTCCACAAGTTGAGAGAAGACGCAGTGAATCAAACCTTTGGAAAGGGATCTGCTCAGCTTGGCAAGATGTGGAGAAGAATATTGTGTGGAGAGTTGGTGATGGCTCTCAAATTAAATTCTGGACACATAACTGGGTCCCAAACATTGGAAGATTGAGCCAACAGACATTACAGGTAATTAATGAAGTCGATTTAAATATATCTCTAACTGATGTCCTTTCGGTTTCAGGCGGCTGGGATGTTACCAGATTAAAGGAGTGGCTGCCAGATGATGTGATTAGCAAGATAATGAGCCTTGTTCCACCGTCCCCTTGGAGATCGGAGGATTATATAGCCTGGGCACCCTCTTCGGACGGATCATTCAGCTTAAAAACAGCCTACCACGCCATTCAAAATGACTAGGTGTCACATGATCGAGTGTTCAAGCTTGCATGGAGCTGGAAGGGACCTGAAAGGATTAAATCCTTCATCTGGCTAGTGGCGCATGATGCTATCTTGACCAACATAGAGAGGAAACGAAGACACCTAACACACAATGATCAGTGTCCAAGATGTCACATAAATGAGGAAACAAGTCTACATGTGCTAAGAGGTTGCTCTTTTGCCTCTCTTGTATGGCAATTTCTTCGACCTAAAGACCAAGTGAAAGAGTTTTACAATCTTGGCAGGCACGATTGGCTCATTCACAACCTCTCCAAGACAAATGAGTGGCCTTGCACCTTTGGGGTTGCGATTTCCTCCCTATGGTACTTCCGCAACAAATTCATCTTTGAAGGAATTATCACTAACCCAGCAGCCGTGGCAGAGTCCATTAAAGTGAGGAGCTCTGAGATTAAAAGAGCGCTACATAACCTCATCATACCAAAGCAAGTTACTAACTCCACAGGGTGTCTTGTTCGTTGGTACCCCCCTCCTGAAAGTATAATCAAGATTAATGTTGATGGTTCCTACTTTTCCATCAACAACAATGCTGCTTGTGGCGGAGTTGTCCGTAATCATTTAGGCAGATTTCTAAAGGCGTTCACATGTAATATTGGAAATTGTTCTATTATGCATGCAGAATTATGGGGGGTCATTAAAGGACTCCAACTGGCCATCACTCACAACTGGAACCATGTTATCATGGAATCAGATTCTCTCGATGCTATCAACTTCATTAAACATGGATGTCCTGCCCTTCACTCTTGTGCATCGCTTGTAGAAGAAATCCGAATCTTATCAAGTCGCATCCAACAGGTGCAGTGGAACCACATTCTCCGCGAAGCAAATCAAGTGGCGGACATTCTAGCAAAGAAGGGGCAATCAATGCCGCTAGGTCTCCACATCATTGAAGATTCTATTCCTGATATTTTCAATGCTCTTTCTTCTGATTGTATGGGTTATCTCAGATTGAGAGGGATTCTTTAGGTGGTGTTTTTTCTTTCCTTTTGTTTTTCTTTTTCTGTTGGGGTCGTTGACCCCCCTTTCTTCACCAAAAAAAACTCAGCAAGTAAAGGAAGATTTTTAGTGGCATCTTTTGGAATGGACCCAAAAAGCCTATTGTTTCTTAGCACAAGAGTTTCCAGTTTAGTACAATTTTGAAAAACCGAAGACAAGTCTGTGGAGAGGTTATTGTTGCTCAAGTCTAAGATAAAAAGTGAAGGCAGTGAGCATATTGAGGTTGGAATTCCACCTGAGAAACTGTTATTGGATAGATCAATAATTCCCAACCTCTGCAAACCCATCCAAAATATGGGTATTTCTCCCACCAAATGGTTGTTAGAAAGATCAAGATAACTAAGACTTTTCATCTTATTAATAGATAGAGGAATGCTCCCACTCAAGTAGTTATTTGAGAGGTCCAACTCTGTCAATTGTGACATCTCTCTGCCAATATCAACTGGTATTTTTCCGGAAAGGAAATTGTTCCTTAGGTAGAGTGCAGCACACCAGACCAAAGTGGGAGAGAACCCTTCAACTGGTTGAAAGCTAAGTTAACAGTGGGTGAATATGAGGAAGAGAAGTTCAATGCTTTGGGAAGGTAACCAAATATATCGTTGTGAGAAAGATCAAGCTGCCAAATTTGGGAGGATATGTTGAAAAGCCAAAGGGGTATCTCCTCCGAGATTCCGACATTTTCTAGGACTAAAACTATGTCACTAAACAGGGACTTCAGGTTTCTGAGCCAGTTAGGAAATGCTGGGCCAACTTGACAGTCACGAATTTCCACATTATGTAAGTGGTGAAAACGGGGAACCCAGTCATGCGTCACTTTCAAAGCCAGTGACTTATTTTTGGATGATATAGAGAACGACATGAGATTTGTCAGATTATGGAAATGAATATTGGTCATTGTACCTTCCCAAAAGTTTTGGAGCAGATTTAGAGTTGACAACTTGGTTAGTTGACCAATACTTTCTGGAACTTCACCATTCATCATGTTTCCTTGCAGGTTCAGTGAAACTAGACTGGATAAATTGCCTGCAGATGCTGGTATTGGACCTGAGAGTGAGTTGTTTGACAGATCAAGTTCCACCAGAGAGTTAAACTGCCATAAAGAATTAGGCAATTTCCCAGTTAGTTGATTTGAACTCAGTAAGAGCCACTCTAGAGTTTGGTTGCTACAAGACAAGGCTTCCAACAATTCAGATATATCCCCAGTAAGCTGGTAATTGTTTGACAGGTGTATCTGCTGAAGTTTGCAGAGTTTCCCTCTCCCAAACTTACTACTAAGGGGGCCACTGAGATATGAAAAATAAAGATTTATTTCTGTGAGTGTGCTTATATTAAACAACCAAGAAGGTATTATTGTGGAACTGAAATCATTGAAAGAGAGGTCAAGAATGGAAAGTGATGTAATGTTTTGAAATGGAAGTGATGGAGGGAGAGTATCAAGATTGCAAAAAGACAAATGTAACTCTAGCAGCGACGGAATCATATTTACAGCTCGAAACAACTCAGTTGATGGGGAGCTAATGTTAACAAAATTCATGTTTAGATATTGAAGGTTAGACAAAAGAGAAAGCCAGCTTATATCTCTAACCCATATTGATGATGCTGTTAGACTTGAGATATCTAAATAATGCAAATTTGACAAATTTCCAACTTGAGAAGGGACCATTCCAGAAAAGTTTGCCCAAGATAGGTCAAGGTAACTCAACATACCAAGAGATCCTATAAATTTTGGAATGGGGACTCCTTGGAAATTATTATGACTAAGGTCCAAGTGAATCAGACGTTTTAAGTATGTAAATGAAGGATTTAACTGACCACTTAAGGGAGACCATTCCATGCCACAGATGTGTGAGTTCTGAAGGTTAAGCCTTAGGATGTGACCAGTTTAACATTAAGGCTTGTAGCTACATAGGATAATGATATAAGCAGGAGAATAGAAAAGGTAGCATATTCAAAGATGATTTTTGTGCTTGCCATCCTCCAAAAACCGGACATCATACCTTTCCAAATTTAACTGTGTGAGGCTGCGAGCTCCGTTTGATGAACTAGAGCTATATAGAACAGAATATATATCTTGATAACATAGTCAGATTAAATATATTTTAAAAATTGATATACACCATCTTCTGGGAAGTTCACCAAGTCAAAATCTGGATAATGCTTATGCTAACACTTGAAAATTGAAATAGAAACAATTATTATATAAGGTATTAACAAGTTTGAAGATGTCAGCTGCTACTGCTGAAGTCCATGCAATTTTCTATAAGCTACACTGCATGGATTTGCGTTGGACTACTTGCTCTTTTTAAAATATTTATGTCCTAATTAATTTGTAAACAAATATATTATAAGCACTTGATTAGTAATGTGAGTGTGACAATGGTGCATACCTGTTATTGACAATGCGGGTCCTTGACTGAGTAATGCAGTGAATCCATTATAAATTGATCTCTCAATATGACATATTAGTATAAAATTGATCATTCATCAAATTATCATATAATTATCCATTACCTTCCTTCGCGTCTCTTTCAAGCTCTTCTTCATGGTTCCTTCTCTGCAATTAATTAAAGCAGCAGCTTCAAATAAATTGTCTCCGACCTGGAGTGAAAATACAGGGAAAGAACCAAAGACTTACTTGTAAATTATAAAGGACAATTTCCTAATTCAAAATTACTAACATCTATAATTAAAATCTTATTACATCTAATCCGATGTATTTATTCTAGCGATAATTAATAAATACAAATAAAAGTCAAAAAGACAAATTATGACTATCTTTGACTCCCAAACATTTTTTAATATCGTGTGTAAAAATATACAATAAGCTCAACAATGACTATTGCAGGGTATTATTGTAATAAATCGGATTCAGTTATAGCAGTTAGTGATAGTTGGTGGCTACTAGATGTTTATAGCAAGTTGGCACTCTTAGTTAAAGCTAGCTATTTATACTATTAATTGCAACTAAAGCAATATGTGATCTCTCATTCTATTCTATTGAATAAGCAATAGTAAGTTCTCTGTTGGATTTGAATCCTCTAAAATTTGAATTTTACTTTAGATATAATCTTTTACTTTGAATAATTTCTCTTTCATATTTATTATTGGACTCACCTATGAAATTAATGGTTAAAATTCATACTTTACTCTCTAAAGTGAAATTCAAACTCAAACTTTAGAGGATTCAAATCCTTCTCGTTTGGTTCATTTCTCTCTTACACTCTAACCACTTCCTAACTTCTCTGAGTTGTTCATATTAAATAGTCCACAAGGTATACTAGAATTAAAATCATTCATATTATATATAATGCTGATTGACGATAGATTAAATTAACGGCTATATTTACTATGAGGATTCAGGTGTCATATGAGGAATCAATACAACAAATTCATTTTACATGAACAGAACCCAACTCACTCCTAACGTAATTATTAATTGACAAGCACTTAGATAATAGCTAAACACTTGAGACAATCCACTATTACATTTCATCACTTTAGATTTGTTCCCTCATCAAGGAAAAGGTGCCCTGAGTATCATCTCAGTATCCACAATGTCAATGGCAAACCCTTTGCCATGCTGCTTCCAATAATCAGCGAAAGGGCTAATCATCTCAGGCTCAGGGATCTCAAGCCTTGAGGTCTTATAGCTGTCTGAGGCAACATGATACTTTGCATCCCTCTGATGCACCAGATCTGGCCTCACCAGCCCAGGCCTCACCCCTTGTGGTGACATCATTAGTGCTGGTGCACCCAGTGGAACCCTATCTCCTGCACCAATAATAACACATAAAACTAAGCTTAATTAAACTCCAACAATATAATAACACAAAGATTGTTAACCTCTATCGGCCTGCCAAGTACACCAGAATTTTCCATAGGATTTAGCAAGGTTTTCAAGATCAGGCATGGCAATCATCTCTGGAACTCTTGGGCTTATTAATAGACCCAACTTGACCTGCACCATCCAAATCAGTCTAAGATAAAATATTTATGACACAGGAAAAAAAAAAAAAACAGAGAATAAAGTGAAAAACCTCATAAGCATGAGAGTGCCAAAGCTTCTTTTCCTCGTCAGGCAGATCTTCAAAGATTCTATCAGAAATAATGTACTCCACACCTGGCACAAATTCATATGGAGTGAGCGAGTTAGTTTTAATAACAAGAAGAAACACGCATGGGAAGTGAGGGAATAATTAGACCAAGGAGGCGGGCGTTGGCGTCGTCGGAGTCGTAGACGGCGCACTGGAGGAAGTCCTGGTTGAGGCGGGAGCAGTAGTGGTGAGTCTCGATCTGGCGAGACATGTCGTGGCTGTAGATGGCGAAGGAGCAAACGTGGTGGCTGAACTGCTTCACGGGTTTGAGGGACTGAAGCATCATGGCGCCCTTGTCTAGCATGTGCTGCCCCACGCTCATGGATTGCCCCGGTGGTGTGGGGCCCGCTGACTTGTCCGCCGAAGCCATTATTGTTTTGTTGGAAGAGATGAGAGTGAATTGGAAGTGATATAGAGGAAGGAGAAGGGGACGTGGTAGGCATGCAAGGTGCATTACGTGGCTTAGACTTGTTAATTACTTGTCAGGTTATGTTGCCATTTGTGAAGCTTTGGAACTTGGACACCTTTACATAACTACAAACAACTTTATTTAAAAACAACTTTATTTAAAAAGGGATCTTCTCTAATTTTTTCAACACTTAGAAAAAATAAAGTGTAATTTTTTATTCTTTTATCTTTAATTCCATAAGTGAAACTAAAAATAAATATAAGAAAGAAAATAATAAAAACTTAAATTTAACATTAGATATCATCCAATTTTTTACGTAATGATGAGTCTTGAATAACCATGTAATGATTTTTACTTACACTTATCAATAGTTTTTTTTTCTCTCTTTACCAATAGGTTTAAGTATGTGATTTATATAAAAAAAATTAACTTTCACAAATTTCAAAATGAATAATATATACATAATATGAAGACAAAATCATAACAAAAAAACACTGAATGTAGATAGAAAAAAAGATTAGAATGGAGATTAATTTCTCTCAAAAGGTATGGAGTGGATAGTAAGATCCATATGTGGATTGTGAAAATCTTGAGACAAAAAGCCTCCAAATTGTGAGGAATAGAAAAAGAGGCTCACAAAACAACCAACAATTATTTACTCCTTATGATAACCCATCTTTATTACTTTTTTTTTTCTTCTTCCTTGTAAACAATAATCATTCCTTTGATTTTGAATTGTCATCTGGCACTATAGGTTGTTGAGGCCGGTACTTGTACATCTTTGAAACAAACAAATAGATTATGAAGTTGATGAAGCTCACCACAGATAGGAACAAGTAGAAAAGGTTTAGATGGTTTCTGTTAATGTTGTTCCCTGCTAACCATCCCCTACTATTAGTGTGATGCTTGGTTGCACCATTCACACATTTCACCACAATAGTACTTAGAAAATACCCGAGTGCCATTGAAGTCCAAAGGAAGCATGTTGATGTAGATTTAAGCCCTTTTGGTGCTTCTGAATAGAAAAACTGAAGCAACCCCACATAGGTAAACATGTCAGCTATGCCAAATATGAAGTATTGAAAAGAAAGCCAGAATGTGCTTATTGGCAATGGCTGAAGTACTGGTATAGCATCAAGCATGTTATGGTCTCTTGCGACTTGTTTTCTCTTCACTTCCATTATTGAAGCCGCTGCCATTGATATGCAAGAGAGTACTAGACCTACTCCTATGCGCTGCAAGTGCGTGACTCCAGTGGGAATACCGGTGAATCTGCGCAGAAGAGGCACAAAGATGCGGTCGTAGATTGGAACAATTATGATTAAGAATGTGACTGGGATGATTGGGAGGGATGCTGGTGGGATGTGGAAATTATTGATGAATCTGGTGTCCATTGTATAGCCTTGTTGGATAGAAAATGTTTGGAGTTGAGCCAGGCAAAGGGTCATTATGATTGTGCAGCAGAAAATCGGGACCATACTAAGAAGGATTTTTGCATTTTCTACTTGTGTAACTCTGCAAAGCTTCCATGGGCTTTGAGCCTGTGGTTTCTCAGATTGATCATTAGGTTTTGTTTGGATGGCTGCTTTGTCCAAAAACCTGTGAAAAAAGAAGCTTCTGTTCAGAACTACAAAACCAAAGACATTGGAATTGGAATTGGAATGATATATACTAATTGCAAATGCTGAGTTCTTTGACCAATATGGCACATTTTTCATAGCCAAGATCTTTTAGGGTTCATCAAAGTGTAGACTATCCAAATCCACATGTTTTAATTAATTTACAAAATATAGATATTATTAGACCTTTTACTCTAGCCTTGTATCAATTTTACTTCTTTATTATGGCAAAGAGGCATGCAATAGAACTATATGTGTGCTTTAACAGTTACAAGAAGGAAAATTGAACCTGTAAATATCTCTATGAGGTAGAAACTCTGTTTCCAAAGCAGCTTCCTTGTCCTGCTCAATCTCATATAGTTCTGCAGGATCTTCAGGAAGGGTAAGTCTTCTATTCCGGATTGCAGCAACATAGACCTGGAAATTAAAACACATGAATAAGTACAATAAGGAGTTTGCAACCATTATAGACATCATCGTCTGGGGTATTAAGCTTATCGAAATTCGAGAGTAATGCTGATTAAGTTAAAACCAACACCATTAAGGCATGTATACAACAGATACCTGCACGATCTCAAGTAAAGCACTTGTTCCTTTAGCAGGATGAATTCTGTATAGTGGCAATGCAACAGCAAAGATAATGATGCCAAGTAACATAGCAATGGTGCCAATCCCAAATCCCCAATCCCATCCTTTATGGATTTGTATCCACACAATGAAGGTTAAGCTGACAGCACCACCAAGGCACACTGCAAGCAAGAGTGTGTTGAAGAATGTTGACATCAGCCTTGATTCTTTTGGGTCTGTTTCATCAAACTGGTCAGCACCATGTGATGGCAAAGAAGCTTTGACCCCTGCACTTCCAAATGCCAACAAGTACAAGCCAATGTAGAGAAATGCTTCTTGGCCTCTTTTGAGTTTCTCACAGTGGAATCTTGGATCAAACACATTGCAAGGGGGCGGCTTAAGGCTAGAATAGTGCGCTTGTACCGTGATCAATGCAAGTCCCTGCATAACATAGTTCACATTTCACAATATCACCTCAAATTTTCATTCAGACATTATTACAAGCAGTTGATAGTCATAGTTACTACTTACTACCGTACATGTTATCTTAAACTAGAAAATGTATTCCTAATTGTTTTTTTTTTTTTGAAAAAAGTGAATTAAAAATTAAATTCTATTCGTTATAAAAAAATTAAAATATATGGTAGGATAAAGGTTTAATTATGTGATGCTATAAAATACAGTATATGGCAATAAATTTGTTGTCTACAATCCAAATGTACAATTTGGTCAGCTTGTTTTAAATTTTAATATGATTTTGCGCGTCTGTGTCTGAGGATAAAAAAACTACATTGAGAGTACAGACACACCCAATTTTGCTGATCTACACATAAAACTATGTTAATTTTAAAAAATACTAATAACTATATATATCCATAATTATGTTTGACCACAATGATAAATTGATAATCAAGTGCTTATGTGTATATATATATATAATTAAAGGCGAGAGGAAGTTTAATTAAGCTAACTTGAGTCTATTCTGTCTATATATGAACTCTATAATTTGTGGCTAATTTGAGTGTGGTTATTATTTAGGGTTAAATTTAAATATCATAATAATGAAATATTCTTTTTAAACTATCACTGTATTTTTAGACATAAATACATATATTTTGTATAATACGAAAACGTAATGTATAGGTGCTAATTTAACTCACTGTACCAGAAAGTCGAGGGAGCCAGAAATAAGAACGGATTTGTATCTGCCAAGCCAGGTGTCAGCAACCACGGCGACCAAAAGGGCAAGGATGTAACTTACACCCAGATAGGTGGTGAGCATGTTAGCCGCATCGGCCAGATCATAGTGCATTTCTCCGTTGAAGTATGGCACCCCGTTCACCGCCAGCGAGAATGTCGCCAAGTTCTCGAAACCAAGCGTCACTGCATCCATCCATTCCATGCATATCCCACGTAACCATATCAAATTCATTTTACTATTCACCAATAATAGTCGGTGAAAATTCACGAATAATTATTTTTATATAAAATTATTTATTAAAAAGTATTAAATAATTTGATATATTTAATTAAATTATTATTTAATAAATTTTAACTATTAATTTTATATAAAAATAAATGCATATGAACTGAAATAATTAGGTGACATACAGATACTTAACCCTAAAATCTTAGGATGTACCTAGCATGGGGATTGCAGCTATCATTCCACCATGTTTATTTTTGAGAGCTCTTCTCCCTTTCCAATCAACCTTTCCATCTACCGCCACCAGCTGCTCCAGCTCCACCGCCTCCACCTTCCAATTCCCATCAACCACTTCAGAAGTTTCCTGCATGTATATATGGTAACGAATGAATGTGTATATAACAAGTAACAAAGAAAAAAGTCAAAGGTGAAAACTCAGGTGTATTCGACTTCACGTGAAGTTGATAGTTGAAAGTCGTTAGATGAAAATTGAGTCAAATCAATCAAATCATCTAATAACTCTCAATTATTAACTTCACGTGAAGTCGACTGTACTTAAGTTTTCACCAAAGTCAAAACTAGAAAGCTTATTAACTGATGAGTTCTTTCTAGCCAATATAAAAGATACCATTTCCAATACAAATAATGAATATGCTGAACTTGTGCAGAATGAAGATACAAATTTAGAAACGCAGCAAGCAAGACCAACTCCCTCTCCTTATATAATGTGAAAAATGCTTATCAAAAAGTATATTAATTAAGTATTTCTTAATCACAAAGATAATACAATGATTCCCTTTAATAGACAATAATAACGAGCACATCAAGTGCCTCACTCGACAAAGATGGACAAGGTTGTAGCTGATTCTTCAAGTCAGAATATACACTCTTCTTGGTTGGTAGCAAATTGCATTACATTGAAAAAGCCGACTTTACAATATAATAGCTATATATTTAGTGGCGGTTCTACATGGTTACATCCGTCACAATATCCTTAGTTTAGTTTCCTCTTCTTTCATATATTTTTAATTTAATCCCATGCCTTAGTTTATGAGCATTTAGCTAACGATATGATCACAATCTCGCTTAGTTATTCTCTAGAAAAATTCTCGTGGATTTGTAACAACAACAAAACCAGCCTGTTTGGGATATACCAAGTTAGGTTCTTTTTGTTTTTTATTGTTTGATTTTACGAGATTTATTAATAATTATCGTGGTGTTTGTTCGAAAATGTTAATGGAGAAGTATAATCAATTAGCTTAACATTAGCCATGGAAAATAATGAGAGACTAATATGGATTTTAGGCTGCATTTGTTTTCAGAGACGGGACACTGAGACAAGGACACGGAAATACAAAATCGTGTTTGACAGATGAAACATGGACAGAAACATTGTGTTCAGGACACTGAATTAGTGTATTTTATGTCCATTTTCATAGGAAGGACACAGAAACACTAACAAGAGATAAAACTTATTTTTTTATATTTTTTTCATTATTCTTGTTAATTTTTTATAATTATATTTTTTATTATTATAATTTTCTTCTCAAATTTATTGAATAAAAAAATAGAATAAATTAGATGTTTATAATTTGTTCTAGATTATCATCAAATATAATATAAGAACACAAAATTTTGTATTTTTATCGTTTGTATCTTGTTTTGAGTGTTTTGTCTTGTCTTCTTCTCAAAAATAAACGTAGCCTTAGCTATTATTATTGTTGTCACACTATGAGTGCAATATGTATCCAAAGCATCCCTTTAGAAATCTTGAGAAATGATATCTTTTAGTGGTAAGAATTAAATAAACTGAATAATACAGTCAATGAAGTACTAAAAAAATGTCACTGAAAAGAGCATTTTGTTGTTATGTTTTCCCTTCCATATTAATTATGTCAACGGTTCACACCATAATATACACATATAAGTTAAGATGATGGAGAAAATTGTACTATATATGATATGATATGATGCATTATTGTACTCCTGGTTGCTTCTACTTCTGTCTCTCATCAACTTGACTCAGCAAATGTCTCAAATTATCTGATAGAAAATTTCAAGTAACAACTGTATAATCATTTTTGTTGGGGCTGAGTTGCGTTGTTGAGTTCATTTTGATTCAATTTACTCTCCTTCACCTTTTCAAATAGTATAGAAAAATGAATAAACTGATGTAGCAAAGAGATAGTTACATTTCTTATTTTAGTTTATAGTTCCATGTGAATTGTGAAATGCGAATTCCTCAACATAAGTATATTGGTGTGTAAACATAGCTTGATTGTTGAATCCTGTCACTGTTAGTTAACTAAAATAATGTTGAGTTTATCTCTAGATGCAAATGATGAATATAAAACAAATGGTAACTGTCTTTATGTAATGATGTCACTGTAAACAAAATTGAATTCAAAATCATTAGCATAATCAATGATTTGCATGACCATCATCATCTAAACTAATAAGGCAAAAGTACACCAAAAAAATATCTCAACCGGTTCCCTGTGCAAAGAATGCTTGACCTTGACTATTGTTTCTAGTGTGAAGGGGAAAAAAAAATAAAAAATAACACATTTTTGGGGAGAAGAGGGGATGGGGGATATGAATCAGTAGTTTAGCAAAGAGTACTTTATCCTCAGTACAATTTTTCCTTTGTCAACTCCAAGCTTAGCACCAGTAACTAACCAATGACCAGGAATATCTTGGGGCCCTTTTGACATTTCTGTCATGTCAACAATTTTGGCTAATTTTCCAATGTGAATTGAACTATCTTCCTTCTTATCTTCAGAGGCTTTCTTTGTTACTGATGATGATGCGCCATCGGATCTTTGTGCTGCAGGAGTAGAGGGGTTATGATCCCATACAGATCGCCGTATCGTGCATCCTGGAACCTTGGAGAAGAGGAGCTTGAGGTGCAAAACATTTTTGGCACCAAAGTCCCAAACACCAAGCTGTGCTCCTGTGACAATGTGGACACCAGAGAGGTCACCAATGCTAGTCTCAGTGTACTCGATTGGAGCGGTGCTTACGTGGGAGAAGTTCTTCCATTTAATTGGCTCAAACCACCGGCTGTCCTGCTCTTCAGGACCATGCCACTTGGGAGCACCTATGGCCATATGTGTGTCCCAGTGAGGTTGAAGGTTTTTCGGGAGCGAGACTAAATGCTGCAAATGAATCGCGAGACGATTCAGTTTGGTGCCTTCTAAGCTAAGTCTTAGCCCAGTGACAGGTTTTCGTCCAACAGTTACCTGCACACCAAGTCTTGTTATTGGCTAGGAAGAAATATACCAAAGGTTTGTGATGTATAATTTACAATGCCACCAACAATGTGATTGTGGAATCATAAGCTTAGTTCAACAGTTCTATAACTTGGTTGCAACATATTAAAGATTAATGCTGATACATCTATCCAAAAGAACATGAATAAGGTAGTTAGCAATACAGAATAAAATGACAGTTTTAGCACCTCTCCTATGTTCTTAAAATGTGCATGATCCTTTTTGTCATAATTTGATTGCGATGTTCAATCAAGTAGGATTTTAGTAAACATTAACAATACCTGATCTGGACTGACATAAAGCTTTGGTCCCATCAAGCTGAAATGGAGGGTCGGACAGACGGGCTCCTTTCTTTGTAGATTGTTCTGCTCCGGTGCCCAAGCGCGAGTAATTTGGAAATCCAAGAAATACTGTAGATCTTCAATGGGTGGTTTGTCTGGTGGATATAGCAGAGTGGTGAATTACAATAACATATGGTTCTACTTCTAAGTACTGCTAATCACACTTGTCCAGCAAACTGTCCATAACCAATGCATTTAACAACAGAGTAATCATTGTATCAATAATTTGATTAAGACTTACACTCAAGATATAGATCAATAGCACGGCTCAAATGCTTTACACCGGGCACTCCTTCAAGAAGGGAAACAATTGGAGTAAATGTCATGTTAATGATATCGGGTGCCGATTTAACAGTCTCCACCCATTTAGTGTGACTTTGCTCAAGATCATCACCTCCTCTCCTTCTAAAAATCACAGTAACATCCTGTAGCAACAAAATGAAAGATCACTTCACTCAGATTCCTATATTTTCTACATTACATCAGTGACTCAATGATTTTCAAAGGGAGAATGAAATAGGAAGAAAATAACAAAATTAGTGCAACAAAGCTAGGCAGCAATGTATTTGCATAAGAAAAAATGTGAGTAATAATGGGAACATGGCATTTCTTAAAACTAACCTTCTCCTTGTACTTTAAAGGACCAGAACCAGATGTGTTTTTGACATCAAGAAACCTATCATTTCCAATGTCATTTAAGTAGTTCTCAATGTCTGAGGCAGACAAACTAGATGAATGGTGCTGCCTGATATACACTACGTCTCTTCCGCCAACTGTTGCAGATGTAACAATGTGGGTACCATAATTCTCAATAAAACTGAGAAGAATAAAGGGCAGAGGTTTCTGATTAGAACTTGAATATATAACTCTTCCTTTTTGGATTTTTGAGGGGAAAGGAACAAAGTATTTTGGACAATAAATTTAAGTCATGACAAAAATGCTTTGTAATATCTACTGTCATAATACTGCAACCAAGAAAAATTCCACTGCCTTTTGTACAATATAATGGGACGACATCCGCGGCATGCAACATTTTGTCATTGTCAGACCTAACAAGCCAAAACCATTGCCTAGAGCAAAAGTAACTAGATTTTATCTACAGGAAAAGATAAGAGTTTGGTTTACCTTGCCAAGGAAGCTGGATCCCAAGAGTAAGGAACAGCGCGTTTGACTTGATCATTCAAATCCAAACTTAGTTTGGTTAATTTAACTTCAACCAGTGGAATGAAATATCCAATCATAGCAAGGGATTTGGTGGCTGCAGCATCAACCGTCCAGGAGCCAGTAAAATTGAACATGGAATTAAAACTTCCAAGTGGAATTTGTCCTTTAACGCCTGATTTCTCATTGAAATATTTTGCCATCTGAAAAATTCAGTCATCAAATAAGGCCACCACAACTTCTAAATTGGTTATACAACAAGCCTGCATCTTTCACTTCTAAGAAAACAAGAACAATTGTTATAGGAAAAATAATACATTACGATTACTAGACATTATTTTCTATTTATATGGAAAGATTATATTATCAGGACAATGTAACAGAACAGGCTCAACCATCACTTGTCAAAACAAAGTTCCTCATTATTATCATCACTCGTGCACATTAATGTATCATAGTCTCATGCCATGTCTTTTTCAGGTCCCTCTTCCCCGTTTTGTTTGGCATCACACTTGGATTCCACATCTTACCAGGGCCTGCAAATTCCTGTTCCATATTATGAACTTCTACATTTCAATACTTCTAAAGAATTTGGGAACTTGCTGCTTCATTTGCCAGATTCATGGATACTCATAAATAAATCCAATTTTTCAATCCTTAAAAGAATTCAACATTCTACTCCCAGAATAATATTCAAACAAATTTCTACATCCTCTCAGGCCGATATACTGCTTCGAGATTAGTACAAATAACAGAACGATATTTGGTGGAAATTTTGCTATAACTTTGCGATGCTTGTAAGACAAAATGAAGTTTTGTCAGAGCTTGAGAAAAACAATTTACAGTTGTCAAGTGCCAACCAACTTAAGATGATAGGGTCTAATTCAAATAAGTGTATTGCTTCAGGTCCATCATTTGGCAAGAATAAAAAATGCAACTTGGGAGGACACATAAAAATTTCACTTTAACTATCCGGTTCTTATTTCAGGAAATCAATGACATAGAGCCACTTTAATTGCTACAAACCACATCTTCATATGTCATAAACCCCCACCCTATTCCAAGTGATATATCCAGCAAATGCAGCAAGGAACAGAAGATTCCATATTAGATTGAGTTGGGTAACGAATCAAGAAAACACAGTCCAACACATTGACCAACCCACCAACCAACCAAAAAACAGTAACAATAGAGAACAGGGAAAAATGAGCCAAAAAAAGGGGAAATTCTTATATGCCCAGGTTGCCCTTTTCCTTCATTTCTAAGAAGAAATTCCCCAGAAGCAAAACAAATCAAAATCAAAATCTAGAAACCATATAAAAATAATTCACCTCATGGAAGCTACACACAGGGGTCTTGTTTATATCACCCTTGCCATTCCCATAGGAGCAATCAATGTCCACAGAAACATTGGGAACAAGAACACCATGGGAAACAGCAAGATCCCTTGTATTCCCCTCATCAAGATGAACAAGCCTCGACCCTGGTGCCCCTTTGCAGTATAGAAGCCTAATATCAGATGTTACATCAAAGCCACGACCCAAAGCTTGGATTGAATTTGCAAGTGTGGCTGCCAGTGAATCAGAGCTCCTCAATGAAACCGATGGGTCTTCCATCATCATGGTCAAAGAACATAAGAAGAGCAAGAAGAAGGTGTTGGAATTGGTGAAGCGGTGATGATGATGAAGTAGTAGAAGAATATGAGCAATAACAACAGCATTTGATGTTATGTGCTCACAAGAAGAAGAAGAAGAACAACATGGCTTTGTTTTTTTCTTTGAAGGTTGGACCTTGTAGTTGTTGTTGGTGAGCTTCGAAGGTTGTTCTTTCTTCTAAAAGGCAACTGTTTGAGTTTGACTGTTAATCATCTACTGTCTGAAAACGCGTTTTTTTTTCCATCCTTTCCCTTTGCATATTTTTTTTTTCACTTTTAGATTCTGAGTTGACTATTTTTTTGGTTTATGATTTTATGTTATTAGATATTTTCACTCTTAAAATGGTGATTTTTTTCGCCTACGGTATCTCCTAACTCGACAGGTCAAAGACTAATTTGTCGCGAATCTAAGCTCCATTTAAGGGTCTTTCGCTGGCCAATAGATTGTTGCATGCACAAGGCAACGAATCTAAGTTGGTTGATTTTTTTTTTATAACTAGGTTTAGAATAAGACAATAACATCATTTTTTAAAATTTGGAACAATTCCTTTACGTTACTAACAATATTTCTACTAACATTTATAACTTTTATTTATAACTATGTTTAATAAAAATATTTTTGTAAATATGTCTATTAAAAATATCTTTTTTATGATCATATTTAATAAAAATATTTTTATATAAATATATTTTTTAAATATATCTTTTTTATATATATTTAAAATATAATAATTAATTATTATTAATAATAAATTGATAAATAATATATTACTACCTGTACTTTTTCAATTTGAAAACATCTTTGGATACGATTATGTTTTTACATAAAGTATAAAGTAGTATTATTTGACCGCTTGATTTTTCAACAATAAAAATGAAATAAAGCATTAGAAAAATGATTGATTCCAAGTTTCCAACTCGTACATAAAAATGGAGAATGTAGCTGACCATTCGAGTATGATTTTAATATTCCTTGTTGATTTTAATCCCTTCTCTTATCTCTATATCTTATACATGAAGTTGGGATGTACTACACGCAATAAAAGGAAAATGAATTTGACTAGTCATACTAATCTCATTTAATCAACAAAACAAAAATAACAAGGGGTTATATTTTTATCTTATAGTAACCAAAAATATTTCCATGTGTTTAATAACGAGTATTGACTTACACAAGCAAAGAGTTGAGTGCAGATCAATAAATAATTAAGAGATAGGTTTCTAAAAATTATACCATCTATATTTAATAAATTAAATTAAAAATAATTTCAATAATTATAAATGATAATAATTATACTTAATAAAATAATTTTTAAAATTTAAAAATATTATAATAAACATAAATATAAGAATTAAATTTAACAATTAAATAATATATAAAATTATATTAGACTTTTTTCAAATTGGTAATTAAAAAAAGAGTCTACAAGTTAGAACGACTTAACAAGCACGACTTAGGGTGTGTTTGGGGTTCACGTTGGAGAAAAAAAAGCTAGTTTGAACGTCTTGAACGCCATATTATTATGTTTGGCAATTTTTTGAAATCCCTAACCCTGCTTTCACCTGTGAACGTACGTTCACGAGAAGCTAAAAATTCAAGCTTCTGCGTTCACGTTGGAAAAATTAATGACTGTTGGAAGAGTTAGGTATCAAATTTATTTCATATCTACCAACTGTAGCCTTCCTTTCTTCTATAAAAAGGATGCCCATAACCACATAATTTCACACAGTAGTAGCTCTTTCTATGTTTAGTTACAAAAATTTTTTTATCAAACTCTTTCAGATTTGTTTCCATCACTACTAAGTAAAGATTTTAATTTTCTTTTTAATATTTTTTAGTTATTTCTTTCATATTTTAATTTTTATGTTTTTTATTGTATTTTTTATTTATATGATAAATATTTTTCATATTATTTTTTTAGTGTTCTGATGTTATTTTTTTAATTTTTTATTGTTATATTTTTATTTTTTTATTTATATGACACCTATTGTTGATATAAATTTTATTTTTATTAATTTTTATTATGTTTTATTTATATAATTATTTTTTCTATCCTTTATTGTACTATATTTATGTTATGTATAAAAGTTTTTATTTTTTTATTTGATTATATTCATATAAATTTTATTTACTTTTTATTATAATTTTTTTGTTCATATGATATATATTGGATGTCTCTTTTAGTAATTTTTCATCTAAAAGTGATTTTAAATAGTATAACTCAAACAACATTTATTTTACTATAATCAATTTTGATATAAAAATTGCCAAACATAAATCACGTTAACACAAACTTACTTTTCATCAAAAGCAAGTTTGCAAAATCACTTCTATGCAAACTCTCGTTTGCAAACTGAAATCCAAACACACACTTATATGGCGTTTCTAACCATAAAAAAGCTCTATTGATTTGGTAATTTTGTCAAAAGTTTTTATTTAGTGGTTTTACAAAGTCTCTCTTAGTTTTTTAATGTTCCTTTTTCTTTTATTTTTGTATATATTTCTGTTTTTTCGAGCACTCTTTTCTACTCGAATAACAACGAAAGATTTTAATGAGGTTTACCCTTCAATAAAAGTCATTTTTTCTATTGTAAATAATTTCTACCCAAACAAAAAAGTACGAACAAAAAAACATTTCATTCGCGTTCTAACCAAGCAAGCAGTACAAACAGAATAAACTAGACGGCTAACCCAAGGCCCGATCACCCCAAATCCAACAAACGGATATCCATGAATAAACAGATGTACTTAAAACGGCCCACCAAGGGCCCCGCTATTCATACAAAACGGCACACTAAATCAGATCACCAAAAAGCAGTTCAACGAGCCGAAAGAACGGCTTACAAATTTCATAAGATAAATTGTTCCATAAAAGTAACAGTATGAAATGATGAACAGACGGCTTACAAACTTATAAAATGAAAAAAGAAATAGCAACAAACTACTCCAAATCCACGATTTGACCATCCTTCACGGTCTGGAATGCTCCCATTACGGACACATCCACATCCGGGGACAGAACCTAGACTTGGGCTTTCAAAGCCTCCTCAGTAGCTGCAATGACTTCCCAAGCATCAGCCAGAAGGATGACATTTTACTTTGTAATAACTAAAAAAAAGAGAAAGATATGCAAATAAATAAAACAAAATTGTAGGCCACTCTTCTTCTTCTTTTTTTTCCCTAACCCTAATCACACACAAACACTCTCTCTCAACCTTCAGTCCCTCACTAGCCGTCACCCTCCCCAAACCCCCCTTCCTCACTCACACACGGACACAAACTCACAACACACACACAAATCACATGAACAAAGAAGAGAAGAATGGAGGGAGAGCTGCGCTGCGAGGGAGAAGAGAGAGGACTGCCACTACGTGTCCTGCCGCTGCCCTCCCCACCGATCCGCCGAACCCACCACACCTCGTTGCCAATTGCCGCCATCATCAACAACGATGGAGGAGAGAGAAAGAGGCGAACACGAGGAGTGAGAGGGAAGCCTTTGTGTTGTTGTCATCGTGCTAGAGGGCTGGCTGTTGTGGAGCTGCTGCGACGAGCTCACCGCCGGCTAAGGCCCGTCGCTGTCCATGGAGAGTCATCACCGTCTGGGTCGCTGCCGGAGGAAGAGAGATTGCACAAGGGATTGCTGGAGTGGCTCGCTGCTGCCTCTGGCCGCCGGGAAGTCACATTGAGGTCGCCATTCTTCTGTCTCGCCGCTGCCGGAGTTTCTGGTTAATGGGTATGGTGCTGTTGTTGCCGGAACCACCACCGGTGCTGCCGCTACTTGTTTCCCTTAAGTCTGAGTCGTTTGTGGTTGCTGAAAAAGTGGTTTGGAGCTGAGGTTGCGGCTGTCGCTGTTTCGGGTTGAGAGGAAAAGTTCCATTGACGCGTTTGGATTATAGTTTCAACAATCAAGAACTATCGCCAACTCCATCTTATCGCTACTCTAGTCCAAATTCTACGCTCATTCGTTCCATTCTACTTCAATCCTCTTTACCTTGAATTTGGCACTCTGGGTCTGGTATCTTCGGTCCCTTGGGACCACGTTGTGAGTAGGCTTTACATTTATAATTGTTTGATTGTGCATCTATAATTATTTTGACATATATCTATTATGATCTTTGAATTATACTCATTATATTTGCTTTGAACGATTTTAAATTGATTAGAATAATTAATTTATTAAAATTAAATAATTCATTTTTATGAAGTTTATACTTTCGGAACTATACATGAGACTATATATATTTTTGATGAAGTTTTGCATTATTTCAAAATGTTTGATTTTACTTGAATATCTGTTTTTGAAGTATTTGTTGGTACTCACTTACTTTAAAAATTGTGAAATATATTTGAAATCTGTTATGATTGAAAAAGTATGATTGAAAAAGATTTCTGATGAGAAAGTATTATCTAATTTGATTTGATTCGATATCTTATATATTTGAAAGATAAAATATTTGTTGTATTTGAAATTATATGTTTTGAATTGGTTTGGGAGGCTCGTATTAGAAAACCGTGGTTAACGGCGGTTATGACGTTAACTTAGATGCATCTAACTCAGACTCCAGCTAGCAGGGGTGTTGCTAGCCTAACGTGTAGGCCACACGTTAGATCTGTTATTCTGTTAGGGCACACAAGAGGAAAGGACTACCCATAGAGGTGGAGCCGCCCAAGTGTAGACTTTTGATTTGATTTTTGTATGAGAACTCCTTTATTGATTCACTTATTATAATAAACTATTATTTTCTAATTAAAATTATTTTGATGATAATGTTTGTATAGTCTCATGTCAATTATAGATGTATTGTCTAGTCACTGAGTTGCAAAACTCACCCCTTTTTTTCTAAAAATTTTTTTTAGGAACAAATATTTGACTATGTGAGACTTTCTATTCAAGAATAACGGTCTGCAATGAGTACTTATTCTTTGTCGAATTTCTAGAAGTGTATGCTCCATATGTCACAGGCAGGATCCAACCATTCTTAGTTATTTTAATTTTTGTTAAATATATATATAACTATTTATTTTAGAACTTGTAAAATATTTGTAACTTGCTTATTCAACTTATATTTAACTATGTTAGGCTTGCTATAGGATTATTTTCCTGAGCGCCGGTCATGACTCATTTTGGGCCATGACATGCTTTTTTAAATTCTCCACCTCAGCCTTCGCCTCAGCACGGACAGTGGCAGTGGCATTCTCAGCATCAACAGCCAATTTTTGGGCCTTAACCGCCTGGATTGACAGCTCAATCTCCCGCTCTGACAATCTCATGATCCCAACACCAAAACTTGGCATCCTTGGCTGCCTTTATCCTGGCAACCTCAGCCGCCTCCAACTGTCCCTTCAAAATGCCCAAATCTTCCTGAGCCTACTTCAGCTTCCCTTCCAAATGGAAAGTTTGCGAAAGCGCAGGCTAGGCTTTTCAGATGATGGCAGCAGAGCGAAGGAGGGCACCATACACCGACTTAGCTTGGCCAGAAAAAACCACAGTCCTTGAAAAACTCATTAGTCTCAGGCAGCAGGTGCCGGTCAATAAAGCCAGGAGCATCAAAAGAGCGGCCCATCACACAGGGAGTGACCACCCTTGTGCTAACTCCCCCCTGACCAGCGCCTTCACCCGTTTGCACTTGCTATCAGTCTCGGAAATTGGGATCTCCCGGAGGTCATCATCCATGGCGACCCCCTTGTTGGATGATCTCCTGTGAGACCATTTGCGAACTAGGGATAGAGGTCGCCAGAGGAGTTGATTGAGACCACCAACTTCTGGAGTGCGACAAAAGCAGCCTTCGAATGCTACAGAGTCATCAATCCATCAGCCATGCCAACTATAAAAGCAAAGAAGATAGGAGAAATAACAAGTTATAAGATCTACCAACAGAAGACCTGCTCGCCTTGGGATCCCCCATAACGTCGTGATAATTCAAAGGTCGGTCTCTGAAAAGTGCCAACAAGACGTCGGCAATTTTCTTATTCTCAGAAGAGATTCCCTTATAAGTCACTCTCTCATATAAGAATCCCTGGCCCCAAAGTTCTAATGTACGAAAATCCGGCGATCCCCCTCAGGCAAAGCCAAAAGGGATGACAACCCTTGACGGGACGAACTTTGAAATACTCATCCTTGAAACCATGAAATGAATCTTCGAACAAGTCGAAGAGTCAACGATACATCTGAGCTTGGAAAGAAATGTATCATTTTCTGATGTTTTCCCTCCTTATGCGGAATGGTAAACAAGAAGAGTTTGATTCGAGCCGGCAACTCTAAAATGTCACAAACCAACTCAAAGGTTCGAATAGCCGCCCATCTGTTCAGATGCAGTTGAAATGGCACTGCCGAAATCCGGTTCAGAAGAACCATCTGGAATTCAAAAAAAAGGTAGCCGAACTCCTAACTTAGTAAATAGAGATTCGTGCACCCAAATCCAGTCCGGGACATGAGGAGAATGTAAGTTGAGATAACAAACCCTCTCATTTTCGTCGGCAAGCACCAACTCGTACTGCCCCCCCGCCCCGGCCTCACCACCTAACATGGCCCCTTCTTCATGGAGCCTCTGAAGATCCCCCTCGTGCAATCGAGAAGGCGTGCCCAAAATATTGGAAGTTACCCAATGGTAATGATTTGACACACCCCCCGCTGCGAAGATAGGACCCATGTTCCCCTAAACTCCCCTCTATCGCACCATACCTATATCCAAATAGAAATTTTCACTGTCAGCCCACTACCCAGAAACGCAAACATACAAGGAGTTCCTAAACCATACTAAAACCACAATCGAAGCATCCTACCAAAATCCTTAAAACTACACCAAACACAATACCACCAATCAACATTTCTCCATTGATAAACACAGAAGCATGCAAAAACATAGAAATAGTAAACAAAACAAAAATGCAGAAGAAAAATAAAGCGATCAAAGTGACAGAACACACCAACCTGGTTCTTAGAAAGTGAGTGAAAGAAATGAAACAACAATGAGCAAAGAGGCACAACACCAAAAGCCCACCGAATGTTCAAGCAGAGCACAATACTAAAGAAATTCGTGGAGACCGTTTTTAAGAAAGTGAAAGAAGAAAAAGGAGAAGAAACAGTTACAAATGAAAAATAAAACCCCCGACGTTTAAAAAAAAATACGAAAGGGTGGAGGGTAAAATGGAAAAAATACGGAAATTTCTATCTTCTCACTAAGCCTCGTTATGACGCCTTGGGAACCACAACGGACAAAAATCCCTTAGAAAAAACGCGACTACCAAGTGACCTAGACATGTGCGAACCTCCGATCTTGGCTACAAAACATGAGACCTCATCATCCCATTTTCGATAGACATGAGAAACATCAATACCTAAAAGAGTGGCCCCCAAAACAGTCAAAAACTTGGCCCGATTCGCCGACCTTGGCCAGATAACTCGAACGGCACTCCATGGCAGACTCACGACAAGACGAATCCTTCTGAGCAATGAGATTGAGCAAGAACGCTCTCTCACTCTGGGGACAACTGTTCCAGACTATGAGGAGATTCGAATCTGCAACTTCTCAGATAAGTATGAGAAGATTATGCCATTTAAATTATAATTCATTGACATTTATTTATCTATACAATTGATTGTTACGAGTTTTCAATTAGAATGATTTGACCCAAAATAGTTATATACTATTTGATTGTTGTTAAATTAAATTAATTAGATTAACAACAAACACAATTTTTCAATGGTTTACACGAGATTAAAATAACAAACAGATCAAACATGAAAATTCATTGATTCACATTGATTTTCCTTATTCTTCAATTCAAAAGAACAATAAATGTTGAATTTTAATTTAACAAAATTTGAATTTTAGAAATCAAATTAATTGAAATTGTTCTTACATCAACCTCGTAATCGTATTCATAGATTAGAATTAAGGTCACCATTTTACTTCTTTACAACTTCTAATTGTTAATGATATAGTTGTGAAAATAAGATAGATAATAAATAATAAAATAATATATAAAGAGTTTATTAATAAATAAAATTTAAAAAATATTATTTGGTATTATTAAAAATTTAAAAAATAAATTTTGTTACTAAAATTATTTAATAATTTAAATGTTATTTGGATCATCTAATCCTTTGGTATGAAACCACCTATCATTTAAAGCTAATGTTTTCAATTCAGTTTGTGAAGACTACTCTGGTTGAGAATTTTTCCGTAGACACTATGTATTCTTAAATAAATTCAGTTTGTGGAGCACGCCGAAAATTCGCCGGACACAGAATCGCCGAAGCCCGAGAGGCAAAGAAGGAGAGATGAGCAGAGGGCAGAGTAGAGACAAGACCAAACAGCGACGCCGGGACTTCGATTTGCTGAGGACTGACGAGAATCGAGATGAGACAAGGACCGGCGACGGGGAGACCGACGGGCGACGACGATGAGCTGCTGAAGGCTGAAGCCGAGGGTCAGAGTCTCAGGATCAGGGAAGGGTTCTTGGGTTAGGGCCGGCTGTTGACTGTTGTTGGTGGGATTGGGAAGGAAAACGGAAAGCTATTTATATTATACGTAAATTTACAAAATTACCCTTTAAAAAAATGACAGTCCGCTGGACAGTCCGTCCCACTCTGTTTTGACCCGCGGTTTTAACGGTGCGGTTTAGGCTGATTTTTAAAATTTAGCGAGCTCAAAATCTCGCTCCAACCCATTTTTTGTCGATTTTGGCAGTTTGACCCAGCGGATTTGATTCGTTTTGCCATCCCTACTTCTATTATCCCGCTATGAGGATTTACAACATTAGTTTAAAATTTTTTACTAAAGTTTGTACTATGAGAAGAGTAAATGAATGTAATGAATATGTCATGAAGGTGTGGCTTCAGGCTTCCGCACCATCATGTAGGGCACAACAATAATAGCCTTATGATTAGAAGTGAAAAAAGACCAGAGGCTATAATTTGATTTATGTTTAGCTTAATTTGATTTAGTCTTGTTATAAAATAGATACAAATTCAGATTTTTATAAAAATTTTAATATGTTAATAACTCATATTCAAATTTACTAATTAATTTTCTTGGTTTATCAAATCTGTTTGGATATATTAAAATATAATTAAATATATAAATAATTTTTATTATTAATAAAATTATAAGATATTGTAAATTTATTATATTTTATTATAAATATTTATGAAATAGTCATTTTAATAGATATGTAGATGGTTATTTTAATTTTTATATGGATGGTTATTTCATCGAGTTGAATTTAGTTATATATAATTAAAATATGGTAGATGTTCAATTAATTAGGTATGCGAATGATTATTTTTATCCTTAAGTGGATGGTTATTTTCATTAGGAGTGAGCGATACCAGTAACGGTGTGTGGCGATGCTAGTGATGGTGTGTGGCAAGCCAAGCAACGATGACGAGGAGGAGCCCTTTGGGAAAAAAAATTGATGCTTTGATAAATTTGAGTATAATGAATGATTAACATTTTTAAATTATTGAATGAGATTTTTTGGTTGAATAATTTGGATGGAGTGTTTTTTTTTTAAACTTTGTTCGGCTAAGTTTCTAGTTTATTATTCGTTATTCTATCTAGCGGAGCCAATTTTAAAAACACTAAAACGTATCTTGTTGCCATTTTTTTGGCTTTTATCTAGGGTGTAATCGATTCGGTTTGATTCGATTTTGGACCGAAAACCAACCAAACCAACCTGATCGATTCTACAATGATATCAACTATTCGGTTAGCTGTTGTTTGAACAACCGAACCGAACCAAACCAACAGCAATTTAATTCGGTCGATTTTTCGGTTTTTTACACCTAATAATCAGAATTTAAATTACAATAAAATGAAGTTTAAAACCGTCAATAAACAAAAATAAACTAAATAAACTAAAATAACAAGAGTATATCACATCCAAATTCAATACAAATTCAACTTAATTAAACATAAAACAAAGGCAATTAAAAATGTCTAACAAAACAACAAAAATAAACACACTTTAAACCGAAACAGTCACTTTAAAACAAATAAAAACCAAACAGCCACCATGCTTAATTTGAATCGACACCAGACTCATCATCATCTTCCCCCGGTTGGTGCAATTTCTACAAAATAAAACAAAAAAATCAATATAAATTATAAACATAAACCATGAAGGAACTACAATTCATTATTCAACTCCCTTAGGTTCATAGTTATTAGTTAATTACAATTCATTATTCATCTACAATATATTTATCTATCTATCAATCTATCAATATATGCACAGAGAGAGTAAGCAAGTAAATGATAAGAAGAACCAAAGCAGAAGTCATTTGATTAACAGCTCATAAGCAGAATCAAAGCAGCTCATAAACAGAACCATAATTAATTCATTTTTAAAGCCAATCAACAGAATTTAAATGATCATATACAATCAGATATAGCAACATAAAATTAATGAAATGAGGGACATGTATGTTCTATATATAAATTGAAAATTTCTCAATGATGATGATGATGACCTTTAATTCCAATGTGAGTTGTAACTTTTCCCAGTATTTTTAGATTTACAATTACTTACACACATTCATCCAAAACAAGAGCAAAAAGACGCCAAAATTAATTACATAATATTCAAAACTCATCCAACAAGATTGCTGAAATCATTTAGTTTTTTTATTTTCTGTGATGGTATTAAATTTTATATTAATTTATAGAGAGATGATGTTATCACTCTTTTTCTACAAATTCATATAAAATATAATGTAAACAAATTATGTAAGGAATGATTATTAAAAATAAAACTGGCATTATTATTTTTCCAATTTAAATATGCATTTAAGTTTCGCGCATTGCCGAGGTCTAAATCTAGATTTTAATAAATTGAGACAGCAACAATGCGTTAGAAAAATATTTTTGCTTTAAAATTAATAAAATATTTTTAAACTGCACTCGATACTAATTAATTATTATTAATTAAAATTGTTTAAAATTGACTGAGTTGTTTATCTATCATTTTTCTTTTCAATTTGTATAGAATAAATTCTCAAACAAAGAAATTATAGGAATAGCCGAATAGAATGAAGAACGAGAGTTTTATTTTTTTTAAATGAAGAATGAGAGCAATATATACAACTATTCCTACCATCCACAAAAAAGGGCCCAAATAAAAAATTTGGATGTCAAAGCGGCAAAATGTACATCGACAGGAAAGCCTAACACCTTAATTGTCATCATTGACAATATTCGAATAGTACGTATCACCAAAAACAAAAATCACAATTTGAAAAATTGGAAATTAACAATGTGCTTAACATATAGAACCCCAACCATCACACGAAGACATGAGATGGTGTTGTAAGTAGTGGTGGTTTGTATAAGGGTAAGATTATCATTTTCATAGTATTGTTATTTGTATGTTATCATGTTATGACATATATTTAACTACCAAACAAGTTATGTTTCATTGTGTCTGTTTCACCAATCGCAGCCTAAGTTAACACAACTTTAGCCATCTATCATACAAAATACTTGTTATGTAAGGCTGCGTTTGTTTCTAAGAATAGGACAAGACTGAGAACAGGACAGGATAAGACACTGATGGACAAAGACACAAAATTTTGTGTTCTTGTATTCTGTTTGGTGATAAACTAGAACAAATTATGAAAATTCAATTTATTCTCATTTTTTTTCATTCAAAAAATTTGAGATGAAAAATATAATAATAAAAAATATAATTATGAAAAATTAACAAGAATAATGAAAAAAAAAAGTTGTGTCCCTTGTTAGTGTCTCTGTATCCTTCCTGTCAGGATGGACACAAAATACACTAATTCATTGTCTCTGGACACATTGTCTCTGTCCATATCTTCTCTGCCAAACACGATTTCGTGTCTGAGTGTCTCTGTCCTGTCTCTGTAAACAAACGCAGCCTAAGCTCCCAACAATATTATTCATATAGAGTGGCATGACAACTAATTTGTTACTTCACTTCCATTGTTCTACACATTCTACCCCATGCTAGTGTTGAGTAATTTGTAGAGTTATCTAAAATTTGATAATTTTCCATTCATTTAATTATTTTCAGCCATAATAGGATTACTAAAAATTATCGTTTTTAACCTCGAGAAACATAATTAACAGACAATTGTTTGACTTAGCAATTAGCATAGTATTCTCTTTCATTGTTTGTTATATTTCTTCTTGAAGTTAATGATTCTGCCATAGAAGTAGGCCAAATACTTGAAACTTAAAAGCTATAGCTATATATATAATTTTTGTTAAAATTGCCTATAATCTTAATATTGAACAAGCCAAACTAACAATTAACATTTAAACTTAGAGCAACTGAAACTAAGCTGAAGGGAAATCAAAATTGAAAGATTGTCAAATTGGTTTTTTGTGAGTTGGGTTTTGGTGAACAAGTGTGGAAGAAAGGTTTGCAGCCTAAATCTTTACTAAAAGCCCTCCATTTTGCTTCCCTTAAACACACAATTTTTGAATGAATGGAGATAAATATATATCATAAAATACTAAAATGCCATGAACCTAAACGTACCAAAATAAAATCAAAATGCCAGAATTCCAAGATATATACCTAGGAGGATAAGGAGCTATTTACTTGATATATTAACTGAGCCTGTTCTGCATAGAATTCAGCTATCTCCGCATGCAATTTTTTTTCAGCATCTTCGAACTTCCTCCACCTAGCCTCGATCTCTTCCCTCTTTGAGACTCCAAGCAACTCTATTCCCTTTCTAATATAACCTTCACCGTAAGGCTCACCAAAAGTCCCATCGTACCTCAACATTTTAGTCAAAGCTAAACCTTCATTTGAATGAGGCACTAGTGCCTTCTTCGGGGTACTCTTCCCAGCCTTCTCATCTTTCTCACTGAAAACCTTCTCAAAGATGTATTTGAACTCGTCACGTGATTTATTTGGATCCTCTTCATCGGAGCCGGCGACGTCATCGTCCTGTGCCTTCTTCCCACGCTTTGGTTGGTTCGAGTGGTCGATGCTGTTCTTGGCTGCGCGCTTTGACCCGGATTTGGCTTCACTGACAGCAGACGAAGGTTGAGACTTCAACTTTGAAGAGGCTTTAGCGTTTTCCAATAGAGACTCAGGCTCAGGGTCGGGTTCGGGCTCCGAATCCAATTCTACTTCAGATGAAGAAGACGAGGGTTTGGAAACCGTTTGCGGTTGAGGCTTCCTGGGAACCAGCACGTGCTTGTCACGTTCATCTTCGCCTTCATCTGTGTCTTCGTCTTCGTTGGATGAAGCAACTTCATCCTCTCCCTCGCTGCTATCTTCTTCTTCTTCTTCATGGTCAGAGTCTTCAAGAGGAGCCACATGCTTCTGCTTCGCCATGGAAAGTCGGAGATTCAGGAGGGAAAGTGTGAATTTAGGATTAGGGTTTGAGTTAGGTTCACTCTGTGGACTGTATTGGCAGTGATGTGGTGACTGGTGAATTTTAAAGGCATGATTAGTAAAGTATAATTAAATATTTTATGGGCCTTGATTGTGTAGGAATGTTTCGGCCCAGAAGTTGAAAATGATTTGGGTCACCCAATATCCAAAAGAGTCAAAACAATTTTAGTAAAATAAAAATAATGATACAACCAAAAAAAATAAAAATAATGAGAGTTGGCAGCAGAGGCCCAGTACAGATGGTTTACCTATCTGCCTCATACAACACGCATCCAAGTTCTAATCCCAAACATGGGTCTAATGTTTAGAATTGGAGCTATCTAATTCACTTGAGCAAAAGTAACACTACTTTAATTCTTTATACCAAAAATAAAAATGTTATACACCTAAATTTTTTATAAATTAAGTCTAATTAAATTAAATGATAAAATTAAAAATAATATTAATTATAAATAATTTTTATTATATTAAATTAATTTAATTAAACTTAATTAACAAAAAAATTTAAATATATAATATTATTCACAAAGAAAATACAACAAACAATACGAGATATATATAAGACAAATACTCAGCATCTATAAAAGGATATGTAACCCTTAGTATTCTTCATAATTGTCGTATGAGAAATGGCAACAACGGGATGACATTTGAGTATCAGGATTCGATATTGTTTCGCACTCAGCGTCAGCGGCGGCGCATTAAATTTATAAACCCTAACAACATAACACTGGAGTAACAGAATTCCAAACTGATAACATTTATGTCATACGAACTTAACACAAGCGGATAGAGTTCTAAATTAAGCCTACAGACCTAACTCCTAACTCATATAGCAACGTTCGAGATCTACATGACTACCCTAACAATAGCAACATCATTAAATTTAACAACCATAACGAAACTAACCTCGAAGTCGGCCGTCCCGGCATAATGTGTCGTCTCATTCAACTTGTTTATGTCTTAGTCATTCCTCACTTGGTGTGCCATCACCGCTTGGGTCAAAGGTATGGTCAAAAAGGGTTAAAAGATGGGAGAAAGATGTTGAGAAAGTAAAACTAGAGCTCGGAAGTCAGCTGTAAACAACTTCTATATATAGGGACGTACGGGCTATATCTTGCTTAGATTGTAAACGAGATGACAATGCGCATATCTCGTTTACACTGTAAACGAGATATACACGTGTCACGCTGACGTGTCATAACTATAAATGAGATATGCGCATTGCCATCTTATTTACATTGTAAATAAGATATAACAAGAGAATTTAAATCGATAATTTCTCTATAAAATATTTATTTTATTTATAAAAATAAAAAATTCACTGAAAAATAGCATGCGTAATATTAGTATTCAAACATCCGATAAGAGATTAAAAAAAAAGAAAAAGAAAAGAAAACAGCCAATAAGTGAGAGTCCTTAGCTATGAAGGAGCCACTGAAAAGCTAATATCAAAAGCCTAGTAGAGGAGGGTCATATTATTTGTAAACTAAAATTAGATAATTAATTACTTTTATATATTAAATTGTGAGCTTTTATTTTTTACTCATCCAAACTTAAAATAGATACTAACACTGGATAATTAAGTGAGAGTAACAAAAGTCAAATAATATAAAATGAATTCGAAATATTTCTAAATATATTTTAACCATTGAAAATTAGTTTGCCTATTAAGTACTATTAACTAGAAGATAATATTGGGATGAATGATTGAATCCACTAGTGAGTGAATTTTGCTTTGTTTGTAAAAGTCAACCCAACTTGGTTATGGAGGAAGTTACCGACACCAAACCAATCAGCTTCATGGTTGCTACCTCGCAGCTTCCCCAAAACGCTGAAAATCACATCAACCATTCTTAAGTTTCCAATATTCTCACAATTTCACGTTATATATAAACACATAACGCGTCTCAGCCACACTACTTGAGTGTTTATCAATGGCAACAAGTTCAAGTTCAAGTTCAAGATCAAGCAACAATGGCAAAGCCATAGGAATTGATCTTGGCACAACCTACAGCTGTGTCGCAGTGTGGCAGAACAACCACGTTGACGTCATTCCAAACGAACAAGGCAACCGCACCACTCCTTCTTGCGTTTCATTCACTGACACTCAAAGATTACTAGGCGATGCCGCCATTAACCAACTCTCCTTGAATCCACTCAACACTGTCTTCGATGCCAAACGCTTGATCGGTCGCAGGTTCAACGACCACTCAGTTCAAGAGGACATGAAGCTGTGGCCTTTTAAGGTTGTCCCTGATCCCAACAACAACAACAAACCACTCATTCTTGTTAACTATAAGTGTGAAGAGAGATACCTTGCACCTGAAGAGGTGTCTTCCATGGTGCTCTTCAAGATGAAGGAGGTTGCTGAAGCTTACTTAGGCCATTCTGTGAAGAATGCAGTCATCACTGTCCCTGCTTACTTCAACAACTCTCAGAGACAAGCCACCAAAGACGCCGGAAAAATTGCCGGCCTTAACGTTATGAGGATCATAAACGAGCCTACTGCTGCTGCCATTGCTTATGGCTTCGACAAGAAGAGTTGGAGGGAAGGTGAGTGGCTATAATGCAAGAATTGTTATGATTTTCTTTCTTATGGAATATGATGCTTGTTTTTGTGGATCATAGGTGAGAAGAATGTGCTTGTGTTTGATCTTGGTGGTGGCACTTTCGATGTTTCATTGGTAACAATTGATGAAGGGATGTTCAAGGTGAAGGCCACTTTGGGAGACACACATTTGGGAGGTGAAGATTTTGATAACAAAATGGTGAACCATTGTGTTGAATTGGTCAAAGGAAAGTACAAGAAGGACATTAGTGGGAATGCGAAAGCTTTGAGGAGGTTAAGGTCACATTGTGAGAGGGCCAAGAGGAATCTCTCTTCCATTTCACAAACAAGAATCGAAATCGATGCTTTGCACGAAGGGATTGATCTTTACCTCACTGTTACTAGAGCTGCATTTGAGGAATTGAACAAGGACTTGTTCAAGAAGTGCATGGAGACAGTGGAGAAATGCCTAATTGAGGCTAAGGTACTATCATTGAACAAATAATTTAAGTTTCTGACTGATCTTATCACAGTTTTGTATGTTTTTCTAATACTTATATGTTCATGTTTTTGTGCAACATACAAGGTTGACAAAAGCCAAGTACACGAGATTGTTCTTGTTGGTGGCTCTACTAGAATTCCGAAAGTTCAGCAACTCTTGAAGGAGATGTTTTGTGTCAATGGTATGGTTAAAGAGCTTTGCAAAAGCATCAATGCCGATGAGGCCGTGGCGTATGGTGCTGCAGTTCAGGCAGCCATATTGAGTGGTGAAAGAGACAAGAACGTGGAGGAGCTCTTGTTGCTTGATGTGTTGCCGCTAAGCCTTGGAATTGAAGCTTCCGGTGGAGCCATGTCGGTTTTGATTCCTAAGAATACCATGATTCCCACCAAAAAAGAGAGGGTTTTTTATCCTTCATATGAGGATCAAAGCAGTGTTATGATCAAAGTGTTTGAAGGAGAAGAACCAAAAACCAAGGATAATGTCTTTCTCGGGAAGCTTGAGCTCCAAGCACCAAGAGGAACCTCACAGATCAATGTTTGCTTCGATATAAACATTGATGGCATTCTTGAGGTCACGGCTGAAGACAAAAGTTCGAGGGTGAAGAAAACGATCAAGATCAACCACAGGAATGGAAGGTTGAGGCCAGAAGAGTTGAAGAGAATGGTGAGAGATGCAGAGAAGTTTAAGGAAGATGATGAGGAAGTAAAGAAGAAGGAGAAGGCAAAGAACTCGCTTGAAAACTATGCATATGAAATGAAGCAAAAATTGAAGAATCTAGAGAAGAAAATTGAGGAGGCAATAGAATGGTTAGAGAGGAACCAGTTAGCAGAAGCAGAGGAATTTGAGTTCAGGAAGCAAGAACTGGAAGATGATCTGAAATCAGATTTTGTATCTAACGTTGTTCCAAACCCTGATGAGTCCAAGGTTCCAATATGGTGTACTTGGAGGGTTCCACCAAGTGGTTGGGTTTGTCTCAACACTGATGGTTCAATGTTCCAGAACAGAAACAATAACAACAAAGCAGCATGTGGGGGTCTAGTTCGAGATTCCTCGGGTAGTTTCCTAGGTGGTTTTTCTGTTAAGTTAGATCATGCCACGTCAGTTACAATGGCAGAGTTGTGGGGTGTTGTTCATGGACTCAATCTGGCTTGGGATCTTGGGTGTAGAAAAGTGAAGGTGGATATTGATTCTGGAAATGCTCTTGGATTGGTGAGGAATTGTCCTGTGGCTAATGATCCTGCATTTGGGTTGGTTTCTGAGATTAATGCACTTGTGAGAAGGGATTGGTTGGTGGAATTCTCTCATATACTTAGAGAATCTAATCGTGCTGCTGATAAAATGGCTCATTTGGGACACACTTTGGATTCGGGTCTTAGTGTGAAGCGGTTCATGGAGGCACCCTCTGCTGTTGTTGACATTCTTAATGATGATGTTGCTGGTGTTCCTTTACAACGTGGTGTTCATGCTCGTTAGCATAATTTTCTTCTTCTTGTCTTGTTTCCTGAAGAAAAAAGAAACGAATAATATATATTTTAAGAACAAAGTAAGTGTCGAGTGAGTTGGAAGAATGTAACATAGGATTCTCTCTACTTTATATGCTTCTAAAAATGTGTATATACCTTGGTTGATGTTATCAAATGTTTATGAATTATTTGCATTTATGGAAAAGTGCAAAGTTCCTCAATAACAAAGCAACAAAGAGATCCTATCTATGAGAATCAGTTACCCTACTTAACTGTCTCAAGTCAAGTATGAGTCTCCAACACTTCACTCCCTCTTTTTAATTCTATTGATTTTTTCTCATCATGCATTAAAAACAATCATTCATCCACATAGAAAGTTACCGCACTTGCTGGAAAATGGGAGATGAAAACCACATTCCTCACAACAATGATTACAAAACCATCTCAGTTGAAGCAGGAGCTCATGATGCTAACTTCCATGCGCCTCTTGTTTCCTCTTACAATGATCGAATTCGTCCAATTCTTGATGCTTTTGAGGACCTAAGGCGTCTCAACATCACCAAACAAGGCATACAACTCCCAACCATTGTCGTCGTTGGCGACCAATCTTCCGGCAAGTCTAGTGTCCTTGAATCTCTTGCCGAAATTACCTTGCCCCGTGGACAAGGTATCTGCACTAGAGTACCCTTGATCATGAGGCTCCAACACCATCCACTCCCAAAACCAGAGCTTGTGCTGGAGTACAATGGGAAAAGTGTTTCCACAGATGAGTCCCGTGTCTCCGACGCTATTAGAATAGCCACTGATGTGCTTGCAGGTGAAGGCAAAGGGATTTCTAATTCTCCATTAACTTTGCTGGTCAAGAAGAACGGTGTTCCTGATCTCACAATGGTTGGTCTCTTTGATGCATAAACACTTCAATTTTAGTCACATATGATTATTGTTTGTGTATTAAATGCATGTAAAGGTTATTCTAATTCTCAAAATTTTGACTATGATTGTTCAACATAGGTTGATCTTCCTGGTATAACTCGGGTCCCGGTTCATGGCCAACCTGAGAATATCTATGACCAGATAGTGAACATCATAATGGAGTATATAAGACCAGAGGAATCCATCATCCTCAATGTCTTGTCTGCAACTGTTGATTTTTCTACTTGTGAATCCATTAGGATGTCACAGAGTGTTGACAAGAAAGGAGTCAGGACTCTTGCTGTGGTCACAAAGGTTGATAAGGCTCCAGAAGGTCTTCTAGAGAAGGTTATGGCTGATGATGTCAACATTGGTCTTGGCTATGTTTGTGTCAGAAACCGCATTGGCAATGAGTCCTATGAAGAAGCAAGAATGGCAGAAGAAACACTCTTCCGAACTCATCCATTGCTATCCAATATTGATAAGTCCATAGTTGGTGTCCCAGTTTTGGCACAGAAGCTGGTTCAAATCCAAGCCAATAGCATTTCCAAATTATTCCCTGAGATTGTTAAGAAGATCAATGACAAACTCAGTTCTCATGTCTCTGAACTGGAGAAACTTCCCAAGAGTTTGACTTCTGTGGCTGAAGCTATGTCTGCATTCATGCATATTATTGGATCAGCCAAAGAGTCGCTAAGGAAGATTCTCCTAAGAGGAGAATTCGATGAATACCCTGATGACAAGAGCATGCATTGCACTGCTCGGCTGGTTCAGATGCTTGATCAGTACTCAAATGATCTCCACAACTATCAGGAAAGTGATTCAACCAAGAAGAACTTCTTGATGGAGGAAATCAAGGTGCTGGAAGAAGCCAAATGGATTGGACTCCCAAACTTTGTGCCACGCAGCACTTTTCTTACTCTGCTACAAAACAGAGTGAAGGCAATATCAAGAATCCCGGTTGAGTTCATTGAGAGGGTTTGGGACTACCTACAAGAAGTGGTGGTTTCTGTTTTGGTAAACCATTCAGAACACTATCACCAACTTCAAGTGGCTGTGCGAAGATCAGTGCAGAATGTTATTTCCAGCATGAAGGATAAGTCTATGAAACATGTGATGGAGGTTGTTGAAATGGAAAAGATAACAGATTACACTTGTAACCCCGAATACATTCGCGATTACAAGAAGCTCATGGCCAATGAGATTGAATTCACAGAAAATGTTTTGCATTGCAAGGGTAATACTAAAAACCCATGTTGGGTGAATCTTGAAGGTTTTGGAGAAGTTGAGGTTAGTCATCTGAGGCAGTATCCATGTTTGATTTCCCAGGCTTTTGACTTGAGAATGAGGCTAATTTCCTATTGGAAGATCGTGCTGAGAAGGATTATTGATAGCACTGCATTGCATTTGCAGTTCAACATTAACAGCCTTGTGAACAAGGATCTTGGAGAGAAAATTGTGAATGAGATGGTGAATCCATATGCTGGTGGAATTGAGAGGTTGTTGGAGGAAAGTCCGTCGATTGCGAGTAAGCGTGAAAGGCTTAAAAAGAGTGTAGAAGTGCTCAGGGAAAGCAAGGATGTTGTGGCTCGAATCATGGATAGAATTTCTGCTGATGCAGATTAGAATTTGCAGCAAGTCTGGTTTGATGTCTGTGAATTTGTGTTACTTACAGTACAAAAATTCTATTTGTACAGTGTCTACGTCTATGTGAATCCCAATCTTTAGATACAAAAATGCTTTTGTACACAAATTTATGTATTGTACCACTATGCTATTTGCTAAGACTAATCAACTAAGGATGAATATTTAACTTGATAAAGGGGAAATCTCAGAATGAGCTAATTCCTCAATAGAACTTGTGTAATTATTATCACCAGATATTGAGCTGAATGTATGTGGTGTTGCTGAATTTGGGGTCTGGTTTACACTCAAACCCAGTTTTGATTTATGTTGATGGAAGTCTCTTAAAGCTTTAAACCTCAAATCCTCATTGCAGGAACTTGGATCTGGAACCATATACGGAATAGCTGCACGACCTTCAAGCATATTCACAACCTCAGACATTGTAGGTCTGAGTGATGGTGATGCATTTGTGCATAGTAGTGATACTTTTACCACCATTTCTGCTTCTGTTATAATGTCCTCTGGCCCCAAGCTTTCATCAATCAGTTTAACCAAGTTCTGTTTTTTGTGCAATTGGCAAGCCTACAATATGAATAGTTGTTGTTGTTTACTTGTTTTAAGGACAAAGTGACTAAATAATTATACTGCATAATTGTGTTTAACTATGAGATACGTAATTAAACAAAAATGAAGCATTATTTATAATTGAATAACAAAACTAGGAGATTTGAACATACCCAATCCAAAAGGCAAACGCTTTCATCATCTGGTAAATAATTGTTGTTGCTTTTTCCGCTAACAATTTCTAAGGCCACAACCCCAAAGCTGTAAACATCAGCTTTGTATGTAAGATAGCCCCATAGTGCATATTCTGGTGCCATATATCCACTGCAAAGAAAAAAGAGAATTATATCTAGACCCAGGTAAAGTAATATCATTTAGATCTTTATGATAATGCAAAGACAACATACATAGTGCCGGCAACTCGGGTACTTATATGTGTCTTCTCATCTTCATGAAGCTTAGCCAATCCAAAGTCAGATATCTTAGGATTTAGTTCACCATCAAGTAACACATTAGAAGCCTTGATATCTCTGTGAACTATCTTGAATCTTGATTCTTCATGGAGAAATGCCAGACCCTTTGCTATGCCAATGCAGATCCTAAACCTTGTTGGCCAGTCTATCTTAAGATGATTGGTTTCACTACCTACGAATCAATAATTTTAAACACTTCTAAGACAAATGAATGAATCAGAAGCCTAACATGTTCAATCTCTAATTTAGTTCTTTAAATTCATGGCAAAGTCATACTCACCAAATAAAGCACGGGAAAGACTATTATTTTCCAGGTACTCATATACTAATAGAAGTTGTTCCCCTTCTGTGCAGTATCCATAAAGCTTTACAAGGTTGGGATGTTGCAAACAAGATATCAAGCCTATTTCATTTAAGAATTCGCGATTTCCTTGCCTTGACTTTGATGATAGTTGCTTAACTGCTATAACAGTACCATCAGGCAGTTGACCCTGACATTCAAATTGTCAGAAACCACTTATATCAAACATATAAGCAGATTTCATTTTGACAAAATAAGCATTTAGAAGTTATCTTAAAACCTTGTATACAGGACCGAAACCGCCTTCTCCAATCTTGTTAACAGAAGAAAAGTCATCAGTGGCTGCTCTCAGCTGCTCTAAGCTAAAAGTTCCTGACTGAATATCTCCACCTTTTGTACCTATCAATTGGAGCAAGATAAATTTATAAGCATATTAGTTTGAGATTGTTGCAACTTTTGAAGTTTTAAGATTAAGAGACTGGGTTCACCACCTTTCCGTCGCAATTTTCTTCTGAAGAAGCCTTTCCACCAAATGAATCCAAACAAAAGAAGAATGAAGCATAGAGCCCCAGCTACACTTGCAATTATTAAAGAAACAGGAACCTTCTTTCCATCGTTTGAGCAAGTTCTAGAGTCTGTTCAAACCACAGATAGATATCATATTATGTTTATGACAGTACTGGACATCATGCAGATTAGTGTTGAAAATAACATCCCTTTTTTTAACAACTAGTTTGCATGTGATGAGAACAGACACTGCACTTCATCTTATTGATAAGATTGAGAAAGCCTTAGAAAGAATCCTAGTGAACTGTACCACAACAGAATCGAGTACAAAAGTATTATTACATGAGGTTCTTTTTCTTTAGGTCAACCATTTTTTAATTGTCAGCTGATTTACATGGAGATAAATGAAGAATGTTAGATGAAAGTACTCACCAGAAACAACAGACAATGCTGATACAAGGGGACCATAAACTCCATAATCAGGTATTCGAGTTGTTCCTTTCCCGGCCCAGTAGAATCTAATCTCCAAAACATTATTTGTGATGCTGACATTGTATATAGGCACTACCAGTGGTTTTACAGCAGCATGTGTCTCATTTTCTATATCAAAATCGTTTCTAATCAATTTTTCCTGAGACAAAATCACTGCATTAGTTCACAATGCAGAAAGAAGAGCTAAATTCATGATTTTGACCATTTACCTGAACATAGATATCAAATATACGCTTCCCAAGGCTTTTATATGTGTTATCATTTGAAAACTGTATTTCAGCAAAGTGAAGATTTACAGTATAGTTCCCATTTTCCATGCAATTATGGAAGTAAGTGAGTGAAATTGGAGATATGCGTGCTGTTGTGTACAATTCAGACATATTTGAAGATGATAGAGATACAGTGTAACGTATGTTCTGAGCTTCGAAATCATCCAGAAAGTCCCCAGTGCTACTAAATCCCCATTGATCACTGGAGCTATAGAAATATGTTGCAGTACCACCTGCAACTTCTCCATCTCCGAAATAGAGGCTGTTTCCTGTATTATCTTTTACTTGTATATCCTTTCCACCACAATTGACATGTAAGCAACTTGAATCTGAAGAATTTAAGAAGATGGATGAGTTTCTCTCAAGTGAGTTTGTGTAATGAGAAACATTTTCCTTTAGAGTAGTATATACTTACATCGTGGACAATTGAAGTTACTTTTGCAAGGCACATATTCCTCTCTGTCAAAAGCAAAAGTACAATTTTCAGTTTTCTGCTTGTTTCTAACTCAAGAAATTAGAGATGAGGATCTTACAACTTATTCTTCATCATTGAGCTTCTGAACAAATTCACATTTAAGTTCCTACTAAGTGAATCAGCATGAAAAATATTTTAGTTTTAAGGGAAGAGAATAAAAAAGTACTCCACTAATAATAAAGGAATGATAATCTCAGTTTCTCACATGTCTTCCTGACAAGCAGGTTGCTCAGGCCCTTGCCAAGTAAAGTTGTTGTAAGAGAGATCACTGTATCAAAAAATGCCAGGGGAGTTGTAAGTTGTAACAGAAACAAATCGCAGATGAATCCAAAGATGTTCATAAAAGAAGCAACTTACATGCTACTTCCATCCTTCAGTATTGACTTTGGTACATTTCCACTGAGCATGTTACCTGTTAGGTAGCTAGCAAAAACAATGCCAAACTGTTTAATTCATGGTGTTAATACTTGAATGTAGAAGCATTTATTCAATGTCACATAACTTGCCTAATCATAAAATTAGTTGCATATTATCTTACTTCAGCAGAACTATTTGATTTCATTTGTGTAAATATGCTATCTCTTGTGTCAAATCAAAGTGTCAAAAAGCAATGTAGAGTAAGATACTTACATGTATCTCATACGCTTTACATTAATGACTTCGAGAATTTTCCCAACTAGCTTGTTAAAACTGACATCCCTGACAAAATTTTCAAAAACAAAGAACTTCATTGTTTAAACTTACAATGTTGTTTTAACAGAAACAAATCGTACGATCGTCTAAGCATATTGTAAAACCAAAGGAAGTCAATAAATAGAATAGTATAATGACTCATATCAGATGAAGTAAAGCTTAATACAAAGGTAATTCATAACTTCTTCACTGACAAGTAAGGCTTATCATATTTATTGATGTAATCTAAAGCTCTTAACTTTCTCATGTACAAAAATCCAAAGAAAGCATTTCTTTTAACATTTTCATAGTAAACAATTTCAAGTGTATAAATTGATTATTATTAATACAGATGCAGAGCATGCTTAACTTACAAAGTTGCTAGATTTGTCAAGGTCCATATGTATGAAGGTATCTCCCCAGACAGGTTACAGTTCCTTAAGACCCTTGAGTGCAAAAACTGAATCACATTAAACTTATGGAAAACAATTCGAAGAAATCAAGTGAATCATATTTCACAAAAATAATAAAAGGAACTATTATATTCTCAATAGTAGCAGCCTACATACAATGTAGTTAGTGCTGTCATGCTCTGCAGTGAAGGAAAAACCTGGCTAGGACTTTTTATATCACTGATTCTTCTGTAGAAAGATGTGCTACCATGAGGACAGACAAAATTGAAGTAAAATATCATAAAAATGTTTTATAGAAAGATAGTTATACTCACAACTGAAGTAAGTTCTTCAATAGAGATATACTTGATGGAATCGGTCCTTCTAGTCCACTTCCATGCATTTCTCTGAATTAATTTACATTGATAAGAATATAGAATTAGAAAACAATATAAATATTTAGTATTGTGAATATATTAGCAAGGAAAGGAATTAGAATCTCACAGTCTTTGGAGAAATTGCCAGTTCTTTATGAAATCAGGTATGGTTCCTGTAAAGTTGTTACTACTTATCCTACTGCATTGTTACAAAACAATGGCAAACATCAGTATGACAGTATAATTAGTATTTGAGTTCTGATGAGAAGAAACAACAGAAAAGCTCACAAGTCGGTTAAATTTTGCAGCCCAGCAAGTGCCGATGGTAAGTTCCCGGTCAACTGATTTGATGACAGTACCCTTCAATGGTAATATTTCAGAAACAGATTTTAAGAAATAATTAAAATCAAGAAAAAATCATATCATTAAAAAGTGGTCTTACAAGGTCTGCAAGTTGATCAGCTTCCCAAGTTCAGGTGGAACAACTCCAGAAAAATTGTTTGCTTCCAGCATCCTAATTAATGTTTCAAAACTACCATTTCAGTGAATATTGAAAAAGGCACACTATATGAATGAATAGACTTAAAAGTTCAAAACATACAGGTATGTGAGAGTAGTAATATTTCCTAGATGCTTTGGAATTTCCCCTGACAAGCGATTCACAAGAAGAGAGCTGCATCATGTTATATGAAATATGTAATCAAATATAAGAACAATATAATGATAAATTATGTTCAGAGATTCAGTAGTTCAAAGTGACTCACATGGAAGTTAAATTCATTGAAGCCCATTCCTTTGGAATTGTGCCATTTAAACAATTGTATGCAAAATCTCTGTTGATAGAAGGAAAACTATCAGTAAAAAAAATGAAAGTCAAGAAGCATAGAACATTTAGAAAGAATATAAAAGGAACAAAGCAAAGAAGTTAAGCTGCTCATACATATCTTGAAGAAAAGGTAGCTTGACCAGTTGAGGTGGGAGTGCTCCAGGTAGACTAAGGCGCTTGAGGGTTCTAAAGCATAGAGACAATGCTCAGTGTTCTTACTGAGGATGCATAAAATGCTGATAAGATTTTTGTAGAAAATGTGGCCAAGCACACAAAAAATCTTAAGCCACATTTGATCTCAGGATAGAAATACAAAGAAACCAGAAACACAAACTTGTTCAGAGAAGAAACCACATAAAATGTCTGTCTTGGATAAAATCTGCCCAATTTTCATGAGACACAACTCTGCATTTCCATCATGAGACACCAAATACAGCTTCAAGGAACTAAAAAAAAAAGGGTAATTATGTAGTCATACATCTTAGTAACATGACAGACAGTACTATTTTCAAAACTGCAGTCACAAACAATGCTTCTCTCCGATTCGTCAGGAGGTTCTCGCGTTAGTCCAACCCTTATAATGTCACAGGAATCATTATCAAACTCCCAATAGACCGCCCCCATTGTACTGGTAATTTCTTTGAGAGCTTCAACTGAATAGAAATCATAATCATGTTAAGGCAATCATTCTAAAATATTAGAATGCTCATTTCAGTAACTAAAGAAATTTGAAGCTTTACCCACTACAAGTGAGTCCAATATCAACTTGATGGCTACCATTAAAAGAATTCCTCTATATGTCACATAACTATTAATTAGGCAAGTGAAAGCAAGTAGAAAAAAAAAATTATAAGTCTGTAGGGTCTGCTAAGATCCTGATGTACTCTCTATAATTTCAAATACTGGAGTTTCCAAATTGAATGAGACAACATCAATTTCATTTGTTTTTCATTTTGGTCATTTTCTTCCCAGAAATCTCTCAAAGGGAAGCTAAGGAAATGAGGAGCTAGGTCACTAAAACCCACCATTAATGAAATGTTTTGAACTAAGAATTTCATCACCTAGAAAGATGAGTTTCAGAGTTACCTTCTTCTTTTGGCAATTTTGATTCGGATATTCTCAGCAACTGGAAGCAACAAAGTGTAACAAGTAAAAAGCCAAAGAAGTTGAGAAGTTGCATGTTGCTCTGACAAGTATTAAGAAACTCTGATCTTTGCTAAGCTGAGTTTGGTTTCAAGTATCATCAACTTAATAGTGTTTGCCTTGCAGGAACCTAGATTAGTGAATAATAGAGATTATGCATATTGCACTGCTATGGTCAAATACCAAACAGTGACAATTTTTATTGCATTATTGCACGGTACAATAATAAGGGACACAATGAATGTGACAAACATGAAAATTGGATTAACTAGATAGTGAGATCCAGAAACCCTCTGAATGAGAATAGTTGAATTTCTTTGCAGAATTTTATATTATTGCTTGTTTAACAAACATTTCTGCTGTCAGTTTAGACTTTTAAGGCAGCAGGTAGATTAATGTCATACTATTATTTTACATTAATGTCATACCTGTGTATAGTTTAAAATAAAGCTGAAACAATGGAAAAATATTCATACTATGGGCACGTAAAGTTTCGGTCAATTTGCATATGCATACATTGCGTTAGTGTGTTGTGGTCAAAGACTCCCCTTTAAGGTATTAGTATATTAGTGGACTTACTTTAGTCTTATCTATAATAGTAATAAACTAATAACAATAATAATTCAGGCAAGTTTACAAAGATTCCTAAATTAAATTTTACAATTAATTTATACAAGAAAACTATTTAGATAAAGACATTTAAAATATTTTTTTAAATATTTTTAATAATTAAAATTCAATATATATAATTGATTAAATTGTGTTATTTTTATCAAAATTAGATCAGATAAATTGATTTAGCTAAAAAATTGGTGAACTACACTTTAATATTTAGAGTTTTCAATATATATAAAATAATAAGAATAAGAGTATTTTAGTTATTTTTTATAATAAGATTATTGTAGTCATTTTTTATAAAAAAATATTAATTTAGACCGGTTCAAAATTTAGTTTACTAATTTTTCGGCCAAATTAATTTATCTGATCTAATTTTGATAAAAACAACATGATTTAATCGATTATATATATTGAATTTTAATTATTAAAAAATATTTTTAAAAAAAATGTTTTAAGCGTTTTTATTTGGGTAGCTATGTTGATACAATAAAACGATTATTAGGGGTGGCAAAACGGGTCGAGCCCGCTGGGCCGATCCGCAAAACTCGCTAAAAAATGCGAGTCGGACTAGGATTTCGAGCCCGCCAAATTAAAAAAATTCGCCAAACCCACACCGTCAAATTGGCGGGTTTTGGCGAGGCGGGGCGGGCCGGTCCGTCGGGCCGAAGCTTTATATTTTTCTTTTTTTTATTAAATAAAATAGTGGTTACTATTATAAAATTAATAATTATAGAATTTTTAAACACTTTTTTTTCATTTTTTGTTTTATCCTTCTTTTAGTTATTAACTTTATTTATTTTATTTTACAATTTCGTATATATGCTCAAATTATGTGACTTATTTTTTAAAATAAACATGATTCTATTGACAAATATTATTTTGAATAATTTTATTGAAGTTAAACTTGGCCCGTCCCGTTTATGAGACGGACCTAGGCGGGACGGGGCGGGCCGGTCCGCTTTGCCACCCCTAACGATTATTTTTTTTCATTGATTCATTCTCACAATGCCAAAAATGTCTCCTCAGGTTGACAGCCCTTGTCATCACTTTGTTCTGCTAAGTCAATATTTTAATTAATTTCGACGTGGATGATTTGAACTACTGTATGTGCTAGATTTTTCAGGTAACAATATTTCTCAAGTGAAATAAAATAATAATTAAGGTTAGAATATTTCTTAAACCCATTCTGTATGTGCAAATCCATCAAATTAAGGCTAAAAATGTGTCATGAATGGAAGTATCACTATCAAACAAAATTCGAAACAACCACTATCTCATAAATATAAGAGAAATGCGTGTATGATTGTTGTCTAGGTTAAACAGAGCTCTTCTTATACCACATTTGGAGATTGAGTTTGTAAAAATTTGTGTTCCATATTCATAGAGAGATTATATTGTACGACTCATTTAGTTTTTTCTTTTTCTTTTAAAATAAAATTGTGCTTAAACATTGTTTCATATGCTTTTAACTAATATCTACTTAATCATATTTATTATAGGTAATCTTTGTTTAGGTAAAAAAATCTTTTTTTTTTTACTTTTTAGTATGTTTGACAAATTTTTAATAATAGAAATAAAAATATTAAAAAATAAATAAAAAATATTTTTTTGAAAAATTATAATTTATATCTTTTAAAAAAAATTAAAAAAAAAATTTTTCACATAATAAATGAACCAAAAAATACTTTTATCTTATTTTATCTAAACATAATTGATAAATAAAAAGATTTGTTTACATGAGATATTTAAATATAAAATCACTTTTATTTTTATAAAAGATCTTTTTAAAAAATATTATTAAAAAATATCTTTTTCGAAAATGATGTCCAAACAAATCCTTACAAACAAATTTATAAATTATACTATGAAAAAGGATAAATTAATACCTAATTTTTTAGTCTACAAATATTTTAAATCTTTAAAAATTTAAAAATACATTTAAATTTTTAACTTTTTTAAAATTTAAACAGATTCATCTAATTTGACACAAATTAAAAATTCTCCCACAAATATGTATCTGTAATGACTAAATCAATATAATAAAAACTATATTTAATTATCTATTAAATCTGACTGACCCAAATAAACATAAAAATTTAAAGATCAATATATCTAAACTTAAAAAATTTGACCCTTTTTCTTATACTATAACTCATGATATATCAAATCCTTTAAATTCTATATCCTAAGACCCATGATCTAGCTTGGAAACGAAGGTCAAAGTTGAGTTTCTTATTTGCTCACAGAACTAAATAGATACTATTTTGAACCGAATGTGTTCCAAAAATGAAAGTCTGACAGGAGAAAGAAGTTGAGGAAAGCCTAAATTTGAAAATAAAAATAGCATGACACCGCTACAGAATAAAATTATTTAATAATAATAATTTTTTTATTATTATATAAATGATTAGATAATAGATATTATTACTTAATAAAAATTGACAATATTACTCGTAATTTAAAAAATATTATTCTTAGAGAGTTGAGAATCATGGAGCGGCTTCAGAGAATGTTTGCAGGTGCAGGAGGGGCGCTAGGGCACCCACCACCAGATTCCCCCACACTCGATTCTTCCGAGCAGGTCTATATCTCTTCGCTCGCCCTCCTCAAGATGCTCAAGCACGGTAAAAAGTTTCAACCTTTAACCCAATCAAATCTCTGCTTTTCCTTTTTATGTTTCAGCTCAATGTCAAAGTTAGGTTTTTTTTCTTAAGAAAAATACTATTTTAGCTGAATTCGGGTGCTATTTGCTATAGGAAGAGCTGGGGTTCCAATGGAAGTGATGGGTTTGATGCTTGGGGAATTCGTGGATGAGTATACCGTACGCGTTGTTGATGTGTTTGCGATGCCACAGAGTGGAACTGGTGTTAGTGTTGAAGCTGTTGATCATGTCTTCCAAACTAACATGCTTGATATGCTCAAACAGACTGGACGGTATTTAATATATATTTTTAAAAAAATGATACTTTTTTAACTATTTGTGTTGGGTTTAATTCATGAATGAATGAGTTCATCAATGTCAGTTAGTTTGTTTGTGTTGGCAGACCAGAGATGGTTGTTGGGTGGTACCATTCACATCCTGGATTTGGATGTTGGCTTTCTGGTGTGGACATCAATACACAACAGGTTCAAGTTTATCTTTTTTCTTCGGTTATTTTTGTCTGGATCGTGCATTGGTTCATCCTTGTGTTTTAATACCATGTTTCTGAGTATACTAGCTTATCCAGAGGATTAATGTTGCAGTTAACCAAGTTATTATAGTTTTAATCACCTGGGAAATTGTGGACTAAAGTTGGATGCCCTACTTTCATTTAGGCTGGTTTATTGGTTCATGATGTTATGTTGGGGTGAATAAAGTTAATGTTTCTGTTTTTCGGATTCCCTGAGAAGGGTACTCTTCATTTTGAGATAGAATATTTCTAGATTATCAATGGAAGCAAACTATTTTCTTGTGATTGAAATACTGTGGTGGACTGCACTGCCAAGTGCCAAGTGCCAAGTGCCAAGTGCCAACTATTGTCTATTTTACTAAATGTGAAATTTGAGTTGCTGATGATTTTAGTTCAGGATGTGTCCCAGCATAACAATTAAGTGCAGTAATTATACTAACTGTTATCAATTCTTATTAGTATGGTGCTGCAGACATTTGCTATTGGATAACTTTGCTCTTGAATTTGGTGTTTTGCAGAGTTTTGAGGCTTTGAATCAGCGTGCCGTGGCCGTTGTCGTAGATCCAATACAAAGTGTTAAAGGAAAAGTAGTGATCGACGCTTTCAGATTGATCAATCCACAGACTATGATGCTTGGCCAAGAACCGAGGCAGACGACGTCCAATCTGGGGCACCTGAACAAACCATCTATTCAAGTGCGTTATTCAATGCCTCTCCTTTTTCTATTTTTCATTTTTATTTTTGCCATCAATGTGATCACTGTTTTTTTTTCCAACTCGTGGTAGCAGCTTCTGACTAATATTTGCCCTCTTTAGGCGTTGATCCATGGATTGAACAGGCATTACTATTCCATAGCCATTAACTACAGGAAGAATGAACTTGAGGAGAAGATGTTGCTAAATCTTCACAAGAAGAAATGGACCGATGGTTTGACACTTCAGCACTTTGATACACATTCTAAGACTAATGAGCAGACTGTTCAGGTAAATTCAAGGAATTCAGCGTGTAAGGTTGAATGCCGCCCGGGTTTTATTTTACTCAAATAAAGTGTTTGATTTTGCAATTATGCTGCTGTTTAAACTTTCTAAGATTTGAAAGCCAGTCCGGTTTATTTTTCAGATTAGATTTAGATGGTGATATATCTCAACTAATTTGGAATTGCAGGAGATGCTGAACCTTGCCGTGAAATACAACAAGGCAGTCCAAGAGGAAGATGAGCTGCCCCCAGAAAAGCTTGCGATAGCAAATGTGGGAAGACAAGATGCAAAGAAGCACCTTGAAGAGCATGTCTCGAATTTGATGTCTTCCAACATCGTTCAAACTCTAGGAATGATGCTTGATACCGTTGTCTTCTAGAGTTGTTATTTTCGGATCTTTCAATTTCTCTATTGTGATTACTAATTAGTTAGAAAACTGGTAATTTATTCACTAGTAGTTTTACAATTATCCCAAAACCATATTTGAAGACAGATGTATTCTTTGGACGAGCTGAAGAGGTCAAGAAATTAAAACAGTTCATATTTTTTCCGGTGACCCCCCATAGTATTACTATTTCCTGTGTGTCCTTGGAGTTATGATACCTGAACTCATCAATCATCATTGGTTACATAAAGGAAAGATTGCTATTGTTAGGAAAAAAACGTTTAATATTACATGTACGATATACTCAAGCATCCACCAAGATCAGTAGTTTCTTACTAAGCAAAAGTGCAAGGTATGAAGTTTATTCACTGATTATATCATATGATCTTAATTCTTAAAGCTTGAAACAGGAACATGAACCATGAAGGGCTAAAGCTTGGTAGATTGAGGGCACACTTGTTCACAACTAAAGTGGAGCGTAGTCGAACGTATCCTGTGGTTCGTCATGAATGGTAGACCAGAAAAGTTTGATGTATAGTGGAAAGTGAGACAAGGCAAAATATGTCAGAGGAAGACATGACAGGGCATATATAGGAACAGTAATATTCCTGAGTTTGCTGCTGGTTCCAAGGAAATGGGCAGCACAAAAAGAAGCCAGCATGGAAATAATGGACAAGAACATGGATGTCAAACCCAAGATAAGTTTCCTGGGCAGACTCTTTTCGAAATCAGAAGGATGACATCGAGATGCAAGTATTGAGAGGAACAAGACGAGTGAGTTGATAGAACTGCCAAGAGCAATGAGTGATGAGATGGAAAAGACCTTGTACGCTGTCCTGTCTATAAAGTTTGGAATTCCAGCATCCTCTCCATCGCCAACACCACCCGGAACGGTGGTAGAAGTGGCAAAGGCCACCGTGGCAATCAGCGATGCCAAAAGGGAGCAAGATCCAGAGGTTATCTGCAGCCAGTCACAACCTACCCAGCCAAGCTCCCGGTGAGTTTCGGCGAAGATCTGTGCTGGAGTTTGCTTAGCATTGTTGTATCTAAGAAAGAAGCGTGGCGGCCCGGATCTTAAAATAAACTGCATCACATCATGATCAGGATTTTACATGACATGTTTTGGAAAACATGTAGAATAAGAGTTTGTTACCTTGTACCATTTGATTTCCCAGTGCATTTGCAGCGCGGCGATGGGATTGCGGCGAGAGAGATCAGTATAGCCTGGAGCTCCCAACTTGGCTGCCAAGTGCAGGGCAGTGTTTCCTCGGTAATCCAATTTTGCCAGTAGGCTGTCCTTCACCATATTTCTCTTGAGAAGGAGCTGATACAAGTGGATATGCCTATTCTCTATGGCTAATAGCACTATGTTTTTCCCTTCAGAATCCAACTCATGAATAGCCGTCGGAAACATTTCCAGGATTTTATCTACCATTTCTGTTACCCCATTCTTTGCTGCTGTTATTATCACTGCCTCCGTCTTCTCCATCTCCACCTTCCGTTCTTCTAACATTTCAGATAATATGTTAATGCCAAAAAACTAAACAATTAAGTGGCCTAACAGGAATCTTGTTACAATATACCCTCATGTATCCGTTGATCTTGGTCTATCAGTTGGTCCCATGGGTCTGTTGTCACTTGGATATTATCATACTCATACATAGAGAATCGCTTCAAAAGTTCATTCATTATTTGAACGGACCACAAATGTTTTTTCTTCTTTTCACGTATCACTTCGAGTGTACCTTTATGCATGTGTAGTTTTAAATAAGGTGGAAATTCAGGTACAATTGACTTTACATGAAGTTGATATCTGAGAGCTGTTAAATGATTTAATTGATTTGACTAAATTTTCATCTAACGGTTCTGAGATATCAACTTCACGGGAATTCGTAAATTTAATAAGTGAAGATCAAAGATGTTTACGACGAGGACCAACCTTTTCCAAATACTATCACCAGCATAATCATAAATACCAACTTGAGAAAATCAGCAAAGCATTTGTAATTGGCGGGAAATAACGACGGAAGCGTCCAAGCTTCGGCTTCTTGTCCTAAAAAATTAATTATAGATCCAGATTATAAAATCATCAAAATTTATCTGCAGATTAGTATCATAATATATGATTATATGGTATTTTTTCTGCATGCACTAAAATGCAGCCTCACCTAACAAGTTTGTCTCGGAAGCAATTCTTTCTTGTGCTTCAAGGTTCCCAAAAATAAATTATATATATATATACCAAAATTAAACTTATATGTTTTCCAAGAGAGAGAGAGAGAGAGAGAGAGAGGAGGGTATGATTCCCTTTTAATTTGCATACCGGATGAGACTGTATTTTTCGTCAGTTTCATAAAATCCATGCATGACTGATAATTTTTTGGATATTTAGTTTTGCCATTGTCAATCGTTTCATAGGGAGGCAGATAATCACTTTCATCTACTTCCAGTTTCCCTACGCTTATACCTTCCAAAAATAATGCACTTGTTAACATAATAATAACAATAATGAATAATTAAGTAATGTTAAAGAAATAATTATTTAAAGTTATTTTATTTGATTTAACATGAATAGTTTTATGTATATAGTATTTATTAGATCTAAAATTATTTATTTATTTATTTTAATAATAATTAGAGAGTACAAGATAAAAAAATTTAGACTACTTTGAATTAATTTTTATTATCTTTTAAATATTTTTTTTTATAAAAATAACATCAATTAATTATAATATCCGCTATATATATGTATGCGTGGATTAATTAATATGATATACCTTGATAAATTAGTTTTTCTATTAGGCCAAATCTACTACCACTTTTGAAAACAGAAGAATTAGAGGCAAGTATATGGAGAGGTGTGGCTCCCTCTTTATTCTTCGAATTCCCAAGATCTTCATAAAGGTGAATTATTATCAGTGCTAATTCTGCCAAACAAATTTAATAAGTAGTTCATTAGAGATAACAAGAAACTAAATTTAGAATCATATATAAAAAATACTATGTCAACGTTATTGCTATATATTTGTATATAAATATGTATATATAATTTAAATTATAATAATTTATATTTTATATTCGGCAACGGCGCCAATGTTACGGTGGGTAACCGGAGATTGATGGGCTGGATGGCGTTGGTTGGCCCAAATGTGTGAAGGAGAAGGATTCCGAATGGGTATGCAACTCGGGAGACTCCGTCCGACTTGTTTGTACGAAGAGATGGGGGTGGTACCTGTAAAGACACTCCGATGCCTAAGTTAGCAAGGGTGTGAGCAGGTCTAGAGAGTATTGGACTTAGAGATACCTGAAGGGTGTCAGTGTATTTATAGTGGTGACCCAATAACCACCGTTGGAGTAGTGCCATATTTTTAGGGTGTTAACCGTCCCATTATCTTAGGGAGGTTAAGATATGGCTCGTGGAAGTGGTTAGAGAGATTCTAGGGATAGTTATTCATTTAAATGAGTGTTTATCCGCCAGCTAATCTCGTGCCCGACTTCTTTAGAACAGGTCGTGGTGAGTACTGACTTCATAGGATGAAAAGCAGGTCGTGATGAGTACCGACTTCATAGGATGAAGATTGGTACTGGTGAGGCCTAACCCTTTGGATTAGGTCTTTTGCTTGATCCTGGGCCTTTGTTATTGGGCCAGGGTATGAACAGTGCCCCTACTCGAGCCCAATTTTCCTTTCAAGATTTGGGTTCGAGTATTCTACTCGGGGTCGTAGCCGACTTGTAGGAGGACCGACGTGATGGTCCGAAACTGACGTGATTTTTCGTAACCTGAGTATTCTACTCGGGGTCGTAGCTGACTTGTAGGAGGACCGACGTGATGGTCCAAAACCGACGTGACTTTTCGTAGCCTTTCGGTTCTGACGGTTACGTCTAATCAAACATCGTGTCCGTTTAGGGATGTGCGTAGGGAGTGATGGTCTTGGTAACGGTGCATTCTCATTAATGACTGCCCCGTTTTTACCATTGTACCCCCCACGTACTTATAAATATTCTCCCTCTCTTTCATTGTTTCGTTTTTGCGATTTTTCAAATTTTTCCTTTTCACTCGTTCGTGCTGCATTCTCGTGTTTTCGAAGGCTTTTTTCCTCCTCCAACCCTCATTTTCAGATAAAGGTTAGTTCTTTCTGTAACATGCTTTTCTATTTACATGCTTTTATTTGTAGATAGATAGGTTGGTTTGTGGACTTTTAGTTCCGTATTCCCTCCCTTTAGAGACCGTGTTTTTTATTTTTCTTTTCTTTTCCTTTGTAGGTTTTTGTCACCCTTTTTAAGAAAAGAAATGGCTTCCGTAGATATTCTTTCTCTGTGGGTTGATGTCATGGTCCTAGGGGAGGAACCTTTGGTCGATACCGAGTTTATCACTCATCTTCGTACTCGCCACAGACTTTGTACCTCTGAGGAAGACGAGGCGAAGTATGACTTGGTGGTCCCGGGTCCAGAAGACCGGGTTTGTTTTGCGAGGGGCGACGAGGCGGCCCCTCATTTTTTCTTTATGTATGAGTGTATGATCACCCGTTTGGGTGTTTTTCTTCCTTTTTCAGATTTCGAGATGTCTGTTTTGCATCACTGTTGAGTTGCCCCTACTCAGCTTCACCCCAACTCTTGGGGTTTTTTGAAAATTTATCAATTTATTAGCCATGCTTTGGAGTTTCCGACCTCTTTGAAGATTTTTTTCTATCTTTTTCATATGACCAAACCCTTTAGTGGGCTAAACAATAAACAACAGTGCGTGTCTTTCCGAGCTATACAAGGTCGGAGAGTTTTCACCCTTTTTGATGAATCTTTCCATGACTTCAAAAATTATTTCTTCAAAGTGCAAGCTGTAGAGGGTCAGCACCCCTTTTTCCTGGATGATAATTCTTCTCCCCGTTTTCCTTTGTACTGGCTGGAGGCCTCTCCCTGCGAGAAATATGGTCTAGACGACCTGGATGAGGTAGAAGCAGCCATTGTGGGGTTCCTCCGAGAAGCGTGGGGGAGGGCCCCATATTTGGACACTAAAAAATTTCTCCAGGGGTCACCGACCTTTGTTCAGGCATAGATAGGTAGTTTTCATTTGTTTGTTTAGGGTTCCAACTTGTCTGACTGACTTTTCCGACTTGGCTTAATCTATCATCTATTTTTTCAGAGATGGCGAAGACAAATGCTCAGGAGTCTTATCAGAGAGTCCAGGAGGCTAGAGCAAGGTCTCGCGCCAGGACTGGTGGTGCTAGGGCGGTTATCTCTCCTCCTCCTCCTCCTCGGGACGTTGGGACTTCTTCCCAGCCCATTGTGATTTCTTCTTCGGTTTCCTCTCAGCCGCCCCCCTCCGCCCGACCTTCCACTGAGCCAGAGAAGAAGAAGCGCAAGACTTTAGAGTCTGGCTCTTTCGAGGTTAAGGCGGATGCTCTTGCATTCGTCCGAAAGAACATCTATCCCCATGTTCGCATAAGCATGGATGATGTCTCTGTTCGGAGCCACCTTACCACTCTGGTTGAGGAGAGCCTTAAGGCGGCGGGTGTTTGCGGTAAACTCTTAGACATTTTTGAGAAGGTTCCCCTCAGCTCTTTGGGAATGACCTCGAAGGTCGAGGAGCTGGAGGGAAGGCTTCGTATGTTTCAAGAGCATGAGAGGGAGTTGAAGGAGGAAGTTGCCAAGTTGAAGGGGGAGAGAGATAATCTCCGGGAAAAGGAGAGGAAGTTGCAAGCTCGATGCAACATGGAGATGGACTTGAGGAAGATAGCACAGGCTAGCTATCAAAGTTTATTTGAAGATCTTGTGTTTGTGAAGAATGATCTGCTGAATTCTCGGAAGGCATATACCGAGTTGGAGGACTCTATTGCTGATGGTGCCGAGGAGGCTTGGAGGATCTTTAAGGAGCAAGTCGGAGTTATTGCTCCCGACTTGGATCTTTCTCCTTTAGATCCTGACAAAGTCGTTATTAATGGTGCAATTGTGGATCCTCCTACCCCCGTGATCGTTTCCGAGTCAGAATTGAAGACCCGGGGGCAGAGGATCATTGAGTCCCCTCCTCGTTCTAAGGATGCTCCGAGCTCTTCTGTTATTCCTCCGACTTCCTCTTCATCTCCTGTGGATGCCTCTCTTCCCGGTCCTGGTGGCGCTCCTCCTGACTCTGGTGGTGGTGATCCGTCTACTCCTCTGCAGAAATAATTTTATGTGGCTATATGGGGGCTTGGCCTGTGGGTCTCCCCTTTTTTAAACTCTTTATATTTGTTGGTGGTATTTGTTGAACAATTTCTTTTGGCCTTTCAAGGCCGTAAACAAAAATATTTAAAAATACCCTTTTTTAATAAGGGTTTAAATTAACAAAATAAATACCCTTTTTTGGATAAGGGTTTAAGTTACCTTATGCGTGTATGCTTTTCTGATTTTGATTTTCGAAGTCCCCTTGATCTTTTTCTGAAAACCTTTCCCTTTGGCTTGTCTGTTTTTTCTGAGCCTTTTTGTTTAAGGACTTTAGGACAGCCTTTAAACTTTTTCCTAGGTTTTTTAATCTCTTTTTGTTATTCCTTATACTCAACTTTGCTTTATTGAGTTCTTATGACTTAGGTTATTTTTGCGATGCGTTTTTCTTCTACTCGGTTCTTCACTCCGATTTACGGGTCGAAGTGTTTCCGAGCTTCTCTACTCGGGTTTTCATTTCAACTTATGAGTCGGGTCGTTTCCGAGTTGTTTACAATCAGCTTATATAACCTTTTTACACCGACTTGTACCTCATCGTTTTATCCTGACGACCATCTAGATCGGTTCATGGGATTTACACGTTTTGTCGAGCTTAAGTTGGCGCGTTTCGTAGAAAGATTTAGAAAATAGAAAGGAGTTTATAAGAGATATTGTAAATGAAAAAAGATCTTTACTAATTGGGGAGGTACCTTCTTGCTACTAAGGGTTTTTAATAGCCTATTTTCCCTTAGCCTCTACTATGATACCTCGTTAAAAACCCTCCTCCAGAAAAAAACCCTTTGATATTGGAAAAAAATCATGAAGTTGGGAAAAGAGTACATCAGGGAGTAGAGTTCGCTTTTAGCTGTAGTACCTTTTCATATTACAAGCATGCCATGACCTTGGGAACTCAGTGTCGTTCAGGTCGGTCACTCTGTAATAACCTTTTCCTAAGACTTCATTGACTTTGTATGGTCCCTTCCAGTTTGCGGCGAGCTTTCCTTCCCCTGATTTGTTGACTCCAATGTCGTTTCTGATTAAGACCAAGTCACTTGGGGTGAATGCTCTTCGAATGACTTTTTTGTTGTATCTTGTAGTCATCCTTTGCTTCAACGCCGCTTCTCTTATCTGGGCTTCTTCTCGGACTTCTGGGAGTAAGTCGAGCTCCTCTTTGTGCCCCTGTATATTTCCGATCTCGTCGTAGAGAATTACCCTTGGGCTTTGTTCATTGATTTCTATTGGTATCATGGCTTCCACGCCATAAACTAGTCGGAAGGGTGTTTCTCCAGTGGCGGATTGGGGCGTTGTCCTGTAAGCCCATAGCACTTGTGGGAGCTCTTCAGCCCAGGCTCCTTTTGCTTCTTGTAACCTTTTCTATAGTCCTGCCAGTATGACTTTGTTGGCTGCTTCGGCTTGCCCATTGGCTTGCGGGTGCTCCACCAAGGTGAACTGATGCTTGATTTTCATACTGGCTACTAAGCTTCTAAAGGTAGAGTCGGTGAACTGGGTTCCATTATCTGTAGTAATGGAATGAGGTATCCCATACCTTGTGATGATATTTTTGTAGAGGAACCTCCGACTTCTTTGTGCGGTGATGGTGGCCAATGGTTCTGCTTATATCCACTTTGTGAAGTAATCTATTCCCACGATCAGGTATCTGACTTGTCCTGGCGCTTGGGGAAAAGGACCTAACAAATCCATTCCCCATTTTGCAAAGGGCCATGGAGAAGTGATACTGATGAGCTCTTCTGGTGGAGCCACGTGGAAATTTGCATGCATCTAACATGGTTGACACTTTTTCACAAACTCTATGGCATCTTTCTGCAAGGTCGGCCAGTAGAATCCAGCTCGGATTACTTTCCTGGCTAGTGACCTTGCTCCGAGGTGATTTCCGCAGATCTCACTATGTACTTCCTCTAATACCTCGGCAGTTCTTGAGGTCGGTACACACTTTAATAATGGTGTTGATATCCCCCTTCTGTAGAGAATATTTCTCACCAAGGTGTAGTGTTGTGCTTCCCTTCGGATCTTTTTTGCCTCTTTCTCCTCTTTAGGGAGGATGTCGAATTTCATGTATTCGACCAAGGAGCTCATCCATCCGAGGTTTAAACCGACTACCTCAAGTACTTCTTGTTTGTCTTCTGTTTTTACTACTGAGGGTTCCTGGAGGGCTTCTTGGATCAGGCTTCTGTTGTTCCCTCCCGGTTTGGTACTTGCTAACTTGGATAGGGCGTCCGCTCTGCTGTTTAGATCCCGAGTTATGTGTTTGACCTCGGTTTCTGCAAAGCGCCCAAGGTGCTCCAAAGTTTTCTCCAAGTACCTCTTCATATTTGGGTCCTTTGCCTGATACTCTCCACTTATCTGGGAGGTCACCACTTGTGAGTCGCTGTATATCATCACTTTTGTAGCACCGACTTCTTCTGCCAGCTTCAATCCAGCAATCAATGCTTCATATTCTGCCTGATTATTTGAAGCTGGAAATTCAAATTTTAGGAAAACCTCTATCTGGGTTCCTCTTTCATCTGCCAATATTATGCCTGCGCCGCTTCCTGTTTTATTGGAGGATCCATCTACATAGAATTCCCATGTAGTTGGTTTTTCCTCCTGATCCCCTGCGTATTCTGCAACGAAGTCGGCGAGGCATTGGGCTTTGATCGCTGTCCGAGTTTCGTATCTTAAGTCAAACTCGGAGAGCTCTATTGCCCATTGAACCATTCTCCCTGCAACATCCGTCTTTTGGAGGATTTGCTTCATGGGTTGGTTTATGCGGACTCTTATTGTGTGGGCCTGAAAGTAAGGTCGTAGCCTTCGTGAGGCTATTACTAAGGAGTAGGCGAACTTCTCTAGTTTGTGGTACCTTAGCTGAGGGCCTTGTAGAACTTTACTAATAAAATAAACTGGATGTTGTCCGACCTCGTCCTCTCTTATCAGGGCTGATGAAACAGCTTTGTCCGCTACGGATAAGTACAGGACGAGGTCTTTTCCAAATACTGGTCGGGTCAGAATAGGAGGTTGGCTTAAAAACTTTTTGAACTCTCGGAACGCCTCCTCGCATTCAGGAGTCCATTCAAACTGACATCCCTTTCTCAATAAGGAGAATAGTGGAAGGGATTTTAATGCCGATCCTGCCAAAAATCTGGAGAGGGCTGCAAGTCGGCCATTCAGCTGCTGGACTTCTCTCAAACAAGTCGGGCTTATCATCTCTAGGATGGCTCTACACTTATCGGGATTGGCTTCGATCCCTCTTTGTGTTAGCATAAATCCTAGAAATTTTCCTGCCTCCACCGCGAAGGCGCACTTTGCGGGATTTAGTTTCATCCCGTGCAGCCTTATGGTGTCAAAGACTTGTGAGAGGTCGGACAAGAGGTCGACTTCTTTCTTGGTCTTTACCAGCATGTCATCGACATATACTTCCATTAGATTCCCGAAGTGAGAAGAAAACACTTTATTCATCAACCTTTGATATGTGGCTCCTGCATTCTTCAATCCAAATGGCATGACCACGTAGCAGAAATTAGCTTTGGGTGTGATGAATGATGTCTTCTCCTGGTCTGCCTCATACATTGGGATTTGATTATATCCCGAGTAGGCGTCCATGAATGATAAGTATTGATACCCCGAGCTGGAGTCCACTAGGGTATCAATACTTGGCAGTGGATAAGGGTCCTTGGGACATGCTTTATTTAAGTCGGTATAGTCGACACACATTCTCCATTTGCCATTCTGTTTTTTGACTAGCACTACATTGGCTAGCCATGTTGGGTATTTGACTTCTCTGATGAAGCCAGCTTCCAGGAGTGCCTGTACTTGTTCTTCTACTACTAGGGCTCGTTCCGGGCCGAGCTTGCGTCTTCTTTGTTGTACAGGTCGGGACCCCGGGTAAACCGAGAGCTTGTGGGACATGAGCTCGGGGTCTATCCCAGGCATGTCGGAGGCCTTCCAGGCGAAGAGATCGGAGTTATCTCTTAGGAGCTTAGTCAACCCTTGTTTTAGGGTTTCCCCTAGGTTGGCTCCTATGTGAGTATTTTTTCCTTCCTCTTTGCCGACCTGTATCTCCTCCGTTTTTCCTCCCGGTTGTGGTCACAGCTCTTCTCTGGCCCTTGCACCTCCGAGCTCTATTGTGTGAACTTCTCTGCCCTTTCCTCTCAGATTTAGGCTTTCATTGTAGCATTTTCTTGCCAATTTTTGATCTCCCCTTACCGTTGCTATCCCCGCTGAAGTCGGGAATTTCATACAAAGGTGGGGTGTAGATACCACTACTCCGAGTCAATTTAGAGTAGCTCTGCCGATTAAAGCGTTATATGCTGACCCTACATCGATGACTATGAAGTCTATACTCAGAGTCTTTGATTTTTCCCCCTTTTCAAAAGTGGTGTGGAGGGGCAAAAATCCCAGTGGTTTTATTGGCGTGTCCCCTAATCCGTATAGAGTGTCGGGGTAGGCTCTTAATTCTTTCTCATCCAACCCTAGTTTGTCAAAAGCGGGCTTAAAAAGGATGCCCGCCGAGCTTCCTTGGTCCACTAGGGTTCTGTAGAGATGGGCATTTGCCAGGATCATAGTTATTACTACTGGATCATCGTGTCCAGGGATTATTCCTTGCCCATCTTCTTTTGTGAATGAAATGGTAGGGAGGTCGGATGACTCTTCTCCGACCTGGTAGACTCTTTTGAGATGTCTTTTGCGAGAGGATTTGGTGAGTCCCCCTCCCGCGAACCCTCCTGAGATCATATGGATATGTCTCTCCGGAGTCTGCGGCGGTGGGTCTCTTCTATCCATATCATCTCGCTTTCTCTTCCCATGACCGTCCGACCTTTCTATGAGATATCTATCAAGCCGACCTTCTCTAGCCAGCTTTTCTATCACATTTTTAAGGTCGTAACAGTTGTTTGTGGAGTGACCATATATTTATGGTACTCACAGTAATCGCTGCGACTCCCCCCTTTTTTTATTTTTAATGGGTCTAGGGGGTAGCAGTCTTTCAGTGTTATAAATCTCTCTGTATACATCCACTATAGAAACTTTTAGAGGAGTATAAGAGTGGTATTTTCTTGGTCTCTCGAGACCGAGTTCTTCCTTTTTCTTGGTTTCCCTTTCCCTCTCTTTTGTTGAGGGAGGGAACCCAGGGCGCCAACTCAGGTCTCTCAACTTAGCGTTTTCCTCCATATTGATGTACTTTTCAGCTATTTCCTGTACATCACTTAGAGAAACGGGGTGTCTTTTAGATATGGATTGTGAGAAGGGGCCTTCTCTGAGTCCATTGACTAACCCCATTATGACTGCCTCTGTGGACAGGTCTTGAATCTCTAAACATGCTTTGTTGAACCTTTCCATATAGGCTCGTAAGGATTTTCCGACCTTCTGTTTTATTCCCAGGAGGCTTGGTGCATGTTTTACTTTGTCCTTCTGGATTGAGAACCTCATCAAAAACTTCCTTGAGATGTCTTCAAAACTAGTAACCGACCTCGGGGGGAGGCTGTCGAACCACTTCATCGCTGCTTTCGATAGGGTGGTCGGGAAAGCTTTGCATCGTGTAGCGTCGGAAGCATCAGCTAGGTACATCCGACTTTTAAAATTGCTCAAGTGATGCTTTGGATCCATGGTTCCGTCATAGAGGTCCATATCGGGGCTTTTGAAGTTTCTCAAAACTTTTGCCCTCATTATGTCCTCGCTGAAAGGATCTTCCCCTCCTAAGGGCGGCTCTTCTCGTTCATCACGGGAGTTGTGACCTTTGAGGGAGGATTCTAACTTTAAGAGTTTTCTCTCTAACTCTTTTCGTCGTTCCATCTCCTCTTTTAGGTTCTTTTCGGTTTCCTTTTGTCGCTCCCGTTCTTGTTCTAATTGCTCCAGGCGACTGTAGACTAATCCCATGAGTTCAGTTACATGGGATGGCCCCTCTTTCTCTGATTCGCGCCCTTCTGAAGAGCTTCCCGGTGTTGATCATTAATTTCCTGGTGGAGGGTCAAGTCTGCATCATTATTGCCTGTGTCTAGATTCTCTTGTTCAGAATCTGACTCCACATGACCCTCTTCGGGGGATCTGTCCGCCATCACTGGTTGATCTCTCGGGTCCCCGGCAACGGCGCCAATGTTACGGTGGGTAACCGGAAATTGATGGGCTGGATGGCGTTGGTTGGCCCAAATGTGCGAAGGAGGAGGATTCCGAATGGGTATGCAACTCGGGAGACTCCGTCCGACTTGTTTGTACGAAGAGATGGGGGTGGTACCTGCAAAGACACTCCGATGCCTAAGTTAGCAAGGGTGTGAGCAGGTCTAGAGAGTATTGGACTTAGAGATACCTGAAAGGTGTCAGTGTATTTATAGTGGTGACCCAATAACCACCGTTGGAGTAGTGCCATATTTTTAGGGTGTTAACCGTCCCATTATCTTAGGGAGGTTAAGATATGGCTCGTGGAAGTGGTATTATTTTCATATAGTATAACGTTATGTGATAGATGTATGTATAAAATAATTTTATACTGATAGGACATTAAAATTAAATTCTTATGTATATAGTATACATATTATACATATGTTTAAACTTTACTTTTTTAAGAAGGAAAAAAAGCTGCTTCCCATAGGTGTGTGTTTAGATATATAATGAATAAAAATTTAAGCCAATTTTATATGGTGCTTATGAGTTGGTGTCTAAATTTTGTCTAACTTATTTTTTTGTAGTAAGTTTTGAATTTTTAAAAATTATTTATTGTTATATTTTTAAATTAAATATTATTTTTTAATTTTTTTTAGTAAATAAACACTATCTTTTAGACACCATAGTATTCACCAAAATTTTATATGTAAAAATTTTCAATTAATAATATATATAAACAAAATTAAGAAAAGTAAGCAAGTGAGTGAATATTTATGCCAAAGCAACAAAGCGAAATTTATACGAACATACTTGCACATACTCTTGATGAACATACTTACAGCTATCACTAAAATTAGTTTTTATAATAAATATATTTCTTTAAAATTTTTTCAAATGATTTCATAAGAGTTCAGTTCAGTTCAGTAATAGTTAAAATTTTTTATAAAAATTCAGGTATAATCAATTTTATTTAAAGTTGATAGTTGAAAATTAATAAATAATTTAACAGATTTAATTAAATTATTATCTAACCGTTTTTAACTATTAATTACACATAAAATTAATTACACCTCCCAACTGTATTAGAAGGCTAACATATTTTATCATTTATAATCATCAATTAGTCATTATTAATAATTTTAATGATATAAAATTATATTTAATAATATAAAATTTTATATTTTTTAATAATTAAATATTGGCTAAATTTTAATAAGACACAAAACTTTCTCAAGGAAAAGTATAGGGACTAGCAATTTTATTGCATTTTGGCCAGCATGTAACCAGCAGAGAAAGATGAGTCATTGGATGAAATCTCACACCAATCTCATACCATCAAATTATCATTAATGGCTAGTTAATGATTACCAATCACAAATATTGCTGGCCCTAACATTGCTCTTCTCAAAATAAAGAGTTTATGTTACCAAAATTGTCGGCAGCAATGGTAGAATGAAGAATGGTGTCACCATCACTTCTTCTGCAGTTATAGTAGTTGGGAGTCCCTGTATAATGAAGGAACATGAAAGCCTCTTTTCTTCCATGGAAAGCAGCAAGGAAGAGAGGGGTCTCGCCATCAACGTTTCGAAAATTCACCAGCTCGGGATCAGCATGAGCAATGACCCGAACCATTCTGATAGTCCCCATGGAAGCTGCAAGGTGCAATGCCGTGTTACTCCTCTTATTCTGGATTCTTAGAGCCTCTTCCTTACTCTCCGCTTTCATAATCAGATCCACAAGCTCTAAAACCACCTCCTCTTGGCCGTCGGTGACTGCCAGGTGTAACGCGCTTTCGCCTCCCCTCTTTATCTTTGCCGTGTGAGCTCTCTTCTCCTTCTCATAGATCTCAACCACTTCCTTCCATCTGCCTTCCATGCACATTTCGAACAACATCTTTGTCGTCTCATGATCCCACCGCGCCGAACTGTCATAACCACTTTCCATATTCACTTCTCATTTGCTCCATAATGTATCAGCAATTCAGCATTGAGCACCACTTTTTATAGTGAAACTGATCAACTTGGATATGAAGTTATCTTTATCCGATCCTATTATATTAGTTACTTGTCTTTGTTGGTGTCTTTTGGTGAGTATCAGTGCTAAATTTCCTATCCAAGCAAAGCCATATATAAGTTGCACCTTTTTTAACGTTTTTCACAATTATATATACTATATACTGTATGTAGAATTATACATACTAAGTTTTTGGATTTCTTGTCGACAGTCTTGACTCTTGAGTATGCTTGCACTACTAGACCAGCTGTTTGTTGTATATGCTGTTAATAGAATCTCACAATTTATGCTACCAAGGTCTTATGTTCTATAAAATCATTAATCCCTCTCACTACCAAAGTTGTATAAAAGGACATTCATACAACCAGAACAAATGGCAAATATTTTTGGAGTAAATATCCAACCGAGTCTTTGTCCATTTTTTCTTAAGGATAAGATGATTTCTTAAAAAAGACATTTTAACCTTTAATCCTTTTTATTTTGGAATAATATAATTTTTTTATTAAAAAATTTATTAAATAATAATAAAAATTAATTTTGTATGGGTTTTATTTATAATTTTTGAGATTTTAAATTCCCACAAACTATTAATAAGTTTACTTTTTAAAAAATTCTTTTACTAGTGATAGTTAAGTGAAAAAAATTCCTTCACTTGTGATAATTAAGTGGACAAAAACCATTGATAAAAAAAAGTAATTGCAATACGAAGAACAAATAGCATCGAATAAGAAATAAAGGAAGAGAACATTAATGTTGATGATATTGATATTAGTGATGATGACGATAGAAGAAATAAGGATGATGATAACGTATGATTATGGTAAATAGAGGTAGAAGTGATAATGACGAAGATGAAAAAAGTGGTGGTAATAATGGTTATAATTAGTCATATTGTTAAAAAAAATTTGTGAGAGATTTTAAACTTTCATAAAATATAAATAAAATTTTCACAAAAATAATTATTATTACTATTTAACGAATTTTTTAACAGAGATATCGTATTGTTTTAAAATAAGAGTCTCGCTAAGAAAACAATGACATTTGTATACAATGGGTTTTTTATCTAATCCAATTATATTAGATAATAATAAACACCTAGTTAACCTAATTATAATCCCTAAATAAAATTACCCCAATTCACCCCCTTTTGATTGCGTTACCCTACCACCAACCCCAATTCAACTCCTCCTCGCTGCTCACCAACTCCCACACCGCTGCCTAGCCGTCCAAATCGCAACCTGCAGCAGCTCCGGAAACACGTCCGGCTTCGAGACCCCCCACCCCCTCGTCGTGATCGAATGTGGCAGCAATTTGGTGGAACTTTGGGTCCTCCCTTCTGACCCGAGTTGCTGCCCCCAAGCGCCGCGCCTGTTCGCCCTCACCGGAAGCATCAACGGTGCACGGTTTGTAACTGCGTATCTGATCCTTGTCGCGTCAATTGACCTGTTCTAGAACCTTTTCGAACATCCATGGTGAGTACTTTTGTTTTTTGTTTTCATGATTATTCATTGAAGTTGCTACTTGTTTTACATAGTGTTTAAGATGCTTAGTTTTCTGAAACTACATGGTGAAAAGGCAAAAAATGGAATTTTATTATTTTGGAGCACGAGAAATTAGCTGTTGCTTGAAATTGTTGCAGTTGATTTAACAGCTTTGCCGCCTGACGTAAACCATTCACCAGGACCAACACGAACATCAGAACTATATCGTCGTCGAGCATCCACGTTAAGTGGGTTAGTTTCTTGCTTTCATGAAACAACACTGAACTTGCGTTTCTTAATGTAGAGAGTATATATTGCTTGTTTGCTTGATTTTACATGATGAAAATGTAATACATGAAATTTTAGTTTGTTCGACCATGAGAAATTAGTTGTTGTTTGTAATTGTTGCAATTGATATAACTTTTGAGCGAAAAATGTGAAATAAGTTTGTTAATCTAGTTCAAATAGTATTTTATTTTCCTGACCTAGGTGGTCCTTTGGATGCGATGTAAAATAAACCAGCTGAACACTGGCCTTTTTTGGAACAAGCCACTGCATGGATCACCATCACTGCTTCAAAAGCTAAGGATCTTTCCCTCCAGGTCTAGTGAGGATTTCAAGTCCATAAGAGCTCTTAGTTTTGCATTTCCATGAACCAGCTGCACAATGGAAAATGCAACCAAAACAAGCAATGAAAGAAGGAAACCAAGGGAATTCATAGCTGATTTTGGTGTAAAAATTTGTCAAACATATGCTAAAAGAGAAACATCCGTATGATGCAGTATCCTAAAGAATCTAACTTTATTATTTGGTTCCTACTGTAACATGATTTTGAAACTTGACACCTTGCTTGATATTTCTTTATTATATATGAAGTTGCTGTTACTATTACTAGTCTATGATTTTGTAATTAGTTGATAAATGCTACTATAGTGGAGAAAATGGGAACACTAGCTATACTAATGAGAAACATTTTTAAAGATGTTGCATAATTAATTGATATAACTTTTTTGAGTCGCTAACAGGCTAAAGTAAGTTGGTGCATATTTGCATTTTTCTAATCTCATTGGATTGGTACTTTAGTAGGGTATTGGATGTTCGGTGTTCATGAAAAATATTTTTTGCCCTTTTTTTTGGTTCGATACATTAGTAGATAATCAGATGGTTGAAACTATTCATATTCTAGCTAAAACAAAAATTCGTCTAATTATGTCTTTATTCAGGGATTTATCTTTAGTTTTCCAAAGTGGAACGACTTGAAATTGTTAAGCACTGAGTTCTTGAAATTTGAACTTGAGTCGAGTTTCCATAAAGAATTCTGAACAGATGTTGCAGCGAAAATGAACATCCATTTTTTTGTGAAAGTAACCATCTAGGTTCTTACTATAACGAACATTCAGTCTTTATCCAGAGATTTATGTTTACTTTTCCAAAGTCAGATAACTTGAATTTGTTAAGCATTGAGTTCTTGAATTTTGACATTGAGCCAAAATTTCATGAAGCATCCTGAATAGACGCTATAGTGACCACGGTCTGAACATCCAGCTATATGTAAAGATGAACATCCAACATTTGTGAGTAGCGATAATCGTGTAATCAATAAGTGGGATCATATAATCAGAATGAACATCCGTCTTGTCTAATAAATTAACCATTCGGATGGATACAATAACGGTGAACATCATTAATATTTAGAAACGAACATCCAAATTTTTTTTTTAAAATAAACCCATTCTTTCCATACCAGATAACTGTTTTCGTCTATAGTATCTAATACATGAATTACGTACTGAAAGTCATGTCCAACAGAAATTAATTATTGTCGAATGAACTTAACAAAGACATGAACCCATCAAATTGGCGGGGCTCATTGCGGCCAACATGAGCACCGACTTCTAGAGTCCAAACCTCGTAACCAAGATCCGTCTCTTCACTTCCAACCTCAATAACATCTGACAATTGCATGGCCTACAATTCTAAAAAAAATAATAAGATAAATCCTTAGTGTATATCATTTGCTTGAAACCTCACTAACCAGCACAAACAATGCAACCATAAAAAAGAAATTAAGTCAATCATTCTACCAAGCACAGAGACCAAAAAAGAAACCTCACTAACCAGCACAAACAATGTCACTATACATCACATACATGAACATGCAGTAGATACAACTACCAAGCACATAGTCCAGACATCGATTTCAGAGCCAATGGTAACTAGAGTTATTTTTTTTATTCATTTAGTGTTTATCATGTGTGATCACAAACTGAACATGCAGGAAGCATATTAAGTCGCCCATTCGTTGATAACTAACTCTTGGCTATTTAATTTTCATTATCAAATTAAATTTTAATGATGACAATAACATTTGCTATTTTTCATATTCAACAATCTCATGCTTATACATGCAATTTACATTAAGCCATATAAATTCATATACCAATAAAAATTAGTCCAAAAAAGACCTAGTTTCATCCAGCGTCACATTAATATGCCATGCTTAATTAACACATACAAATTTCTCATACATAAAAGTATACCATGGACATAAAACCTTCATAAATTTGGTTGAATCATGAATGTTTATGATGCATTTGGGTAAGCATTAAACATAAAAATAAATACGTCACTTGCATTGAGTATGAATATCTAATTCACATGAAAATAACCATTCATTATCAATGCATTCAACGAACGTTGCTCATTATATTAGATTTCTCACCCTCGACAACATCATGGTTTGCTAAGTGTTCATGTGTATGTGATGAATTCTCATTGCCGCTAGAAGATGGAACACGACATAGCGGTTCAACCATATTGGACTCCATTAAAGAACTTTCGCAGAGTAATAATATGAAGACAAACCTAATATGTAAAATGTTGAGGAAAACAAGTTGAAAATGTATAATATGCTCAAAAAAAAGTGAGGTTTTCCACAATTAAGGAGCCTATGTAACTAATAAAGGAATAAATGTAATTAACGCGCAAACAACTTAGACTAAAGCAATTTAGAGTGAATTGAGGCTGGAAACCTTAGTTATTGCAATTGTGTATTGAATTTGCAAGGGTTAATCAAAATTAGCACAAAGAAAATAATCAAGGCAATAATAAAAAAGCCCACTTATTCATGTCAAAGAGTATAAAATAATCACATAAACACAGCCCTTTTTTCAAAAAGCAATAATTTTGATGAAACCAATTTTAATTGCTCAAAAACTTCAAAAAACGAATGATGATGCATGTGATCATTTATGTTCAAAACCAACATGAATAAACCATTTCATTCAAATCACTCAATAAAATATGGTATGCACTTCTTAAAAATATACCAAACAATTGATAACATCTGAATTTTTAACCAAATTAGTGTTTTGATAAAAAAATCACAAACAAGTGCATAACAAAATTTAAGCTCAAACATCATTAGAAATCACATAAAACTGCACAATTGTAAATTATAATGTCTCATGAGAATAGAACTTAACTCAAATGCTGGCCATACATAAGAATTAAACATACAGATTTCATTTAGGCATTTCATCGAGCATATGGTGTGCATCATGTGTAAACAGAGCATTCAGTTCAATGAAAGCAGCAATCAACCCATAAAATTCAGCCAGCAAACACATTCAATCTAGCAACAGATATTAACTAGTCCTAAACCTAATCTATATGCAGAAACCAGAATTAAAAGCAATGAAATAAATAAAATAGAAAGAACCGGAGACAAGGAAAGGGATGGAACCTGCGTTGATAAAGGAGAAAAAGAAGAACGGGGACAGTGATAGTGTTGCAGTGGCACATAACTTAGCCGCTGCTGAGTTGCACCGGGGTGTTGCTCGCCGGAGCTGGCAGGCGCGAATAGGGGCATGGGGCAACGAACACGGGAGAAATGGGGAAAGAGGAAAGAAAGAGAAGAGAAAGAGGGTGGGTGATGGTGGTTGGTTGGCTGGGGGGTGATGGTTGGAGTGATCTGAGTTGAAAAAACGAAGAAGAGAGATAAGAGTTAGTTAGAGAAAAAGCGATGGAGAGAAAGGAGGTAATGGCGGATTGAGAGAGGGGTTTGTTGTTTTGATTCTATAATTGAGGGTAATCTTAATTTAATTCAAAATTTAAATTAGAAAGAATTTAAAATTAAATAACTATCTATAATTTAATTTTAATTACAATTAAATCCCATTGTACACATTGTACAATAAGACTATTGTCTCCTCATACTTTTCCTATGACAAATTTAAAGCTAAACTGAACGTTTCACTAGGGGAATAATGAGGATTAAGTTACTTGGAGCTGAGTTTGTGTATTACGTGCTGATATATTGAACAGTATAGTGATATGTATAGAATAGTTTCTTGTTATGCATAGAATCTGTTGCTTTTACTATAAATAGCTTGCCTTCTATTCAACTCTGTAACTTGCATTCCATATATAGTACAATTCGTAAATCACATACTTCATTCACCAATTCCCATATTAACAACCTTTTCTCTACCACCTTATGTAACTAAAATAAAACACACAAAAAAACGAGAAATTTTATTTGCACCACCTTAACACTAAAGCCGAGTGGCTTTGTAGCTACGCTGTGGCACTTTCCGAAACGTAGCCCATATAAGATCAATGTATAATGGAAACTGAGCCAGAGCAAAAAGTGTTACTGGCAAGCATGTCACTGCATATATTGGAAGTGCAACATCCCTTAGCTTGTTCCGAAGCACAAGAAAATGGCCAGCACAGAAAGATACCAGCATCGACGTAATTGACATGAATAACGCTGTCAAACCCAATATAAGCTTCCGAGGAAGATTATTCCCGAAATCATACTCTTGATATCGAGATGTTAGTATGGACAGGAACAGCACCACCGCGGTAACAGAGCATGCAAGAGCAACAAGTGATGCCATGGCGAACACCTTGAATGCCGCGGTGCTTTCCAACGTTGGCACCCCCGTGTCTTCTTGGACTCCACCAGGTACTGTGGTGGAGGTTGCAAAGGCCACCGTCGCGATCAGAGCAGCCACCACGGAGCAAGACTCCGAGGTTTGCTTCAGCCATTCCCCGCCGCTTTTGACGAGCTTCTGGTGAGATTCAACCAACACCTCTCTCGGGGTTTTGCAGTCTTTGTTGTATCGACCAAAGAAACGTGGTGGCATAGAATCTTTGACAAACTGTTTGTGTGCATCATATTAATTAGTCTTTTGTAATAATAATATCTAAATTAATTAAGATAAAGATTCACGTGTGGTTGTCTTAAGTGCAGTCGACTCCATGTGAAGTTGATAGTTGAGAAGCATTAGATAAAATTTTAGTCAAATCATTCAAATTATATAACGGCTCAGTTATCAACTTCATGTAAAGTTAAATGTACCTGAGTTTTCACTGAGATGGTGAAAACTTAGTGCAGTCGACTTCATGTGAAGTTGATAGTTGAGAAGCATTAGATAAAACTTTAGTCAAATCAGTCAAATCATCTAACGGCAGTTATCAATTTCACGTGAAGTCGACTGTATCTGAGTTTCCACCACTTGAAATTTAGTTAAATTTATCAAATCATTACTTATTCTTAAATATAATATTAACTTCATATGAAGATAACTGTGTATCTGAATGATGACTTCGTACTTACCATATACCACTTGAGTTCCCAGTACATTTGCAGGGCTGCTCCGGGAATGATCCAAGGCGTATAGTCACCAAGCTTGGCTGCCAAGTGCAGCGCACTGTTGCCTCCAGGATTCTCTCCACCATTTCTATTACCCCATTCCTTGCTGCTATTAATATTGGTGTCTCCATCTCCTTAGTAGCTATGCTGGTGGAACCATGCTGCTCATTTCTGGTTCTATCCAAAGCATCATTATTATAAACATTATATGGAGATGTCCCTTGATCTTGATCTTGAGGTCCACTACTACTGCCATTGCCATCATATTCATACAAGGACACTCGCTTCAGAAGTTCGTTCATTACTTGATTAGACCATGTGTGCTTCTCCTTCTTTCGCCCTATCCTCTTGAATATGTTTGTCCCTTTTATTAGTACAACATATATATCACATTATCACTAAAAAACACACTAATCCCTTAATTATGTCAACCATGAATTAATCTATGAGGAGTGCTAGGAGACAGCAACTTTTGTGATTTGTAACCATCAAATAGCTATCAATAATGATTTTAATAGTGTGAGATTGGTATGAGATTTCATCCAATGACTTACTTTTCTTTGCTGGTTATATGCTGGCCAGAATTTAATAAAGTTGCTGGCTTCCTAGACTTTTCCTTAATCCACAACGCCCTATATATATGTTTGACATACCTTTTCCAAAGATTACCAAGATGACCGTGTATATAAAAGCGAGGAAGCCAGCACAGCATTCGTAATTTTCTGGAAATAGGGGGTGCGACCAAGCTTCAGATTCGGACCCTAGACAATTATTTATATCATGCTAATTAGATTCTTATCTGTGTTGAGTATATTCGAATACATTTTAAAATAATAATATTTAGACATCACCTAAGGAGTTTGTGTCAGCATTAGTTTTCTCTTGTGCTTCACCATCCCCTCCTTGTCCTAATTGAGTTTCCAGATATACTACTTTCAAATACAAAAATTGAAGCAACATTTTTAGTTAAAAGTATACATGTGAGTATGTGTATCACTAATTAATAGTTCATCCCTCACCTGATGAAGAGTCTGTCTCAATTTCATTGACAGTAGATTTCTCTTGTGCTTTAGAGTCCCGTCCTAGAGTAGTTTAATTTTCAAATATTGTAACAAAATAAAATTTGTTGTATCTAATCATAATATATGGTAATTGTTCTGCATGCACTAAAATGCAGACATATATATGGTCTTACCTAAGAGGTTTGTCTGAGAAGCAATTCTTTCTTGTGCTTCAAGGTCCCTTCGTTGAGTTTTATTATGATTTTTTCTTGAACATTTTCCAATCAGAAAGGTTACCACGGGGAATTTGGTGGTAGCTGGTGGATACATAACTATAGAATCAAATCATTCCTTTTGCAGTACATAGACTCAAATTAAATCACATCAGTTGCAATTAATAATAGTAAGTAATATAATTCTTCAATGACTTGATTTATATGTACCGATGAATAAACTACAATAACAGTAAAGTATAAATTATATCAAAATCAAACTTATATAATCTTCCAAAGGAGATCGAGAGAGAACAGAAGAGGATATGATTGATTATTTTGCATACCAACCCAGGCTGCATTTTTCATCAGGGTCATAAAGTCCACGCATGCTTGATAATTCTTTGGATATCTAGTTTTGCTGTTGTCTCTCATTTCAGTTTGTGGCCGGTAATTAGTTTCAGCTTTCAGTTGCTTTACACGTATACCTTCCAAAAATATATAACACAGTTATAATAATGAAATTGAGGATAAAAGGTATGAGTATTATACTATAATATAGTGTGAAATAATTATAATATCAGCTATATATGTAGATGAAAACTCAGGTGAAGTAGAATTCATGTGAAGTTGATATTTGAGAGTCGTTAAATAAAAATTTAGTCAAATCAGTCAAATCATCTAACAGCTCTTTCGTATCAATTTCACGTAAAATCGACTGCACCTAAGTTTCCAGCATGTATGTATGCATGCATATGTGTGAATATAATTAATAAGAGTTACCGTGATAAATAAATGTTTCTATTCGGCCAAGACGACTGCCACTTTTAAAAGCAGAAGGCTTGGTTGCAAGGAAATGGAGAGGAGTGGCTCCCCTTTCATTCACCCAATTCACAAGATCTCCATATAACTGAATTATTTGGAATGCTAATTCTGTAAAAACAGCTCAATTAGACACACATAGATCAAGAAAGAAAATTAAACCAATCCATGTCTCTATCATCATTACCAAAAGGAAAAGTCTAGGAGACCAGTAATTTTGTTAAATTCTGGCCATCATGTAACCAGCAAAAAAAAGTGAGCCATTGGATGAAAATTTCACACCAATTTCACACCATTAAAATTATCATTGATGGCTATTTAATGACTATAAATCACAAAAGTTGCTGCCCCTTAGTATTGCTCTTACCAAAATTATCGGCAGCAATTGTAGAATGAAGAATGGTGTCACCATCATTTCTTCTGCAGTTAGAGTAGTTAACGGGAGTCCCTGGTTCCTTGTGGAACATATAATGAAGGATCATGAAAGCTTCTTTTCTTCCATGGAAAGCAGCAAGGAAGAGAGGCGTCTCGCCATCAACGTTTCGAAAACTCACCAGCTCGGGATCAGCATCAGCAATCACCCGAACCATGTTGTTAGTCCCCATGGAAGCTGCAAAGTGCAATGCCGTGTTCTTCCTCTTATTCTGGATTCTCAGAGCCTCTTTCTTACTCTTCTCTTTCACAATCAGATCCACAAGCTCTGAAACCACCTCCTCTTGGCCGTCGATGACTGCCAGGTGTAACGCGCTTTCGCCTCCCCTCGTTATCTTTGCCGTGTGAGCTCTCTTCTCCTTCTCATAGATCTCAACAACTTCCTTCCATCTACCTTCCATGCAGATTTGGAAGAGCTGCTTCGTATTCTCTTGTTTCTTTATCGTCTCATTACACGTCACACTCTCAATATGATCAGTATTATCATCATCATTTCCCATAGCTACTTCTCACTCACTCAATAATCTATGTATCATCAGCATTCAGCAGCACTTTTTATAGTGATTAGTGAAACTGATCAAAGCTTATGAATGTGTATTTATGTATTTGAATAATATATTTCTATTTTATTTATTACTTGGATATGAAGTTATCTTTATCCGATTCTACCATATAAAGTGGAGATGTTCATGTTTGTTCCCATTGTTGGATCTCCAATCTGCAGCTCTTTATTTCGATTAAGTCTCTTCAATTCCTTTTTTTCTTTATCTGACAGCGTTCGTTCGGTTGGAAGCAAAAAAGTGCAGGCAGCAACTTTGAAAGATCCAAAACTGAATTGAAAATAGAAACAATGCTGATTTTACTGCCTTTGAGTATGAAAGATTCCAACATATTTGGATTTTATATTAATTGGAACTGTTTTTTTGCCCAAAAGAAAATTCTTTCAGAGTAATCCTGTTGATTATAATATATTTAAAAAAAAAAGAAAAAATTCTAAACACATACAGGTACAGTAAAAGTCTGGAATGTTTTATTTGTTGCTAATGGATTGGTTGCTTTTGGTGAGTATCTGTGCTGAGTTTCCTCTCCAAGTAAAGTCACAAATTGCATCTTTTCAACGTGTTTCACGACGACGATTATAGAATACAATTAAAGGACTTTGTTATCATTTAGTTTAACCTTCAAACGTCAAATGTTATGTTTCTTCATTTGCTGACACACATTTACATTTAAGAGTATGGCATAGGTTAATTCTTAATATATCTTCTATCATGAAAATAATTTAAAAATTACTAATATTTTTTAATTTTACAATATATATTTAGTTAATGTATTTTAAAAAAAGAATAAAAAAATTAAGCGATCTTAATAACTATATTTAAAAGACAACAAAATTTTAATTGTTTTTATTAGATATATTAATTTAAAAAAAGTCTAGGGCTCAACAATTTTATTGAAATTTTGCCAGCACATAACTGACAAAAATAAAGTGAGTAATTACACACTTTTAAATAAAATTTTACATTATTAAAATTATTAATAATAATTAATTAATAATTATAAATTACAAAATTTATTCATCCTCTAACATTTTTCATTAATTTT